>NC_072041.1:8484338-8769338 GCF_027791375.1 Indicator indicator | reverse complement strand
CCCTGCTGCCCACACTGCTGGGGATCAGCCCAGGACAGGCTGGGGCTGGGCTGGCAGTGCTTGGTGCCAGCTGCTGTCCAGCTTTGCACCCCCAGCACCCCTAGGTCCTTCTCCTCAGGGCTGCTCTCCAGCCCTTCATCCCCAGCCTGGATTGGTACTGGGGGTTGCCCAACCCAGGTGCAGGACCCTGTGCTTATCCTGGTTGAACCCCATGGGGTTGTCACTTTCCCACTTCTCCAGCTTCTCCAGGTGCCTCTGGATGGATCCCATCTGTCAGGGGGGTCACCCACACCACTCAGCTCAGTGTCACCTGCAGACTTGCTGAGGGTAGCCTCAGTCCCACTGTCCATGCCACTGATGAAGCCCTGAGCCATCACCATTATGGATTTATGAGAGACATCATTTGTCATCAGTCTCCATCTGGACACCAAGCCATCGATCATTACCCTCTGGGTGCAACCATCCAACCAATTCCTTATCCATTGAGCAGCCCACCCAGCAAAGCTGAAAGGGAAAGTGAAATCCTCCTGGTAGAGCAGCCCCATGAGGAGGGAATAAAAAAGAGAGAAATCATGAATGCAGGAATTAGTACAAAATAAGCTGCTTGATGCATTTCATCCTTAATTTGGGGCAAAATGATGGGAAATGGAGATTCAACACTGTGGACAGGTTGATGTGAGATGGTATTAAGAAGTGGAGAAGCCATGAATTAAGTTTGGAATTCTGATTTAAGGGAAATGGAATTTTTTTGTGATCCCAAACAGGCAGCAGTGGCTGAGTCCCCTCAGGCTGTGCTGCCATTCAGCCAGACCTGGCCAGGCTGCAGAGCTGGGCAGAGGAACCTCATGAGATTCAACAAGGGCAAGGTTCCCTACCTTGTTCTTTTTGAACATCCCCATGTTGTGAAATTCAGAGGCACAACCCAGGCCAAAACAGCAAAAGCCAGGCTGTTGAGTAACAGAGGGAGGGAGAGAGACAGGAAAAATTGAGAGAGAGAGAGCAGGAAATATTATCACCCTCCCCTCCCCAGCCCCAAGACAAGTCTGGTCCAAGGAAGGCTACTGCTGCATCCTCCTTGACTTCTGCTATCTGCCCTGGAGGAAGGGAGGGAGACATCCCAAAATCCAAGTCCAAGTCCTTCTCTGAGCAGCCTCCAGCATGTGGTGTCTTCAGTCAAGAAGTCTTTTCTCTTCTCCAGGAGTTCTTCTTTTCTTCTCACAGCAGGCAAAACTTAGGGCACAGCTTTGCTGGTGGTGATGAGGAGAGGGTTCCTCAGCTGCTTCCAGGCTACACAGAATCCTAGAAGGGACCTCAAGGACCATCCAGTGGCAACCCCCTGCCATGAGCAGGGACACCTCACACCACAGCAGGTTGCTCAAGGCCACCTCCAGCCTGGCTGCAAAAACCTTCAGGGATGAGGCTTCCACCACCTCCCTGGGCAACCTGTGCCAGGCTCTCACCACCCTCATGGGGAACAACTTCTTCCTCACATCCAATCTGAATCTCCCCACTTCTAGCTTTGCTCCATCTCCCCCAGTCCTATCACTCCCTGACACCCTCAAAAGTCCCTCCCCAGCCTTCTTCAGATCCTGGAAGGCCACAAGAAGGTCTTCTGGGAGCCTTCTCCTCTCCAGACTGCACAACCCCAACCCTCTCAGTCTGTCCTCATAGGAGAGGTTATAGGTTGGGCTCGATGATCTCTGAGGTCTTTTCCAACCTGGTTGATTCTGTGGTTCTATGAGAAGACCTCCAGCCCTCTGCTCATCCTCGTGGCCCTTCCCTGGACACACTCCATGGTGCTGTCTTTTTCTCTCTGTGTCTGTCCTTTTCTCTCTGTGTTTTTCTCCTCCTGGGCAGGCATCTCTCATGTCTTTCACACAGTTCTTTACTCACAGGTTGTTTTTTTTTAGGTATGTGTCCAGGTATCGTCCCCAGGGAATCTTCCTCTCTATTCCTTGTGTGCCTACAGAGGTTCAGGGAGGGGGGGGACCCTCCTCCTCCTCCTTCCCCCTTTGCCTGCCCATGCCCACAGTGCACATCAGGGGCTTATGCCAGGTGGTGAATGCATTGTACCCTTTTCACCATCCTCCCTTTTCAGGGCAGAGAGGATCTTGTCTGTGCACATTCCAGAGACTGAGTACCAGTGGCCTCCACCCATTGCACATTCCTGTTGCCAGAGGGTCTTTTCACCATCCCCTCCCTGGGCAGCTGTTGTCTGGCAGCAAAGGTGATTTTATCTGCGCTGATTCGTATCAAGAGAGACAAGATTTAGTCTCTTACACTGCCCCCGGGGAGGAGCAACCCCCTGCAGCAGTACAGGTGAGGGGGGACCTGCTGGAAAGCAGCTCCGTGGAGAAGGATCTGGGAGTGCTGGGGGACAGCAGGTTGCCAGCAATGTGTCCTTGTAGCCAAGAAGGTCAAAGATGTCCTGGGGTGCATGAAGACGATCGTGGCCAGCAGGGCAAGGGAAGTTCTTCTCTACTCCACCATAAGGAGGACACACCTGGAGTCTGGGGGCCAGTGCTGGGCTCCCCAATTCAAGAGAGACAGAAAACTGCAGGAGAGAGTCCAGGGGAGGCTGCAAAACTGCTGAGGGGCTTGGAGCAGCTCTGTGAGGAGCAAAGGCTGAGAGCCCTGGGGCTGAGAGCCTGCAGAAGAGCAGCCCCAGAGGGGAGCTGAGCAATGCTCAGCAAGAGGCTGGTGCCAGACTCTTGTCAGTGGTGCCCAGGGACAGGCCAAGGGGCAATGGGCACAAGATGGAACCCAGGAGATTCCATCTGAGCAGGAGGAGAAAGTTGTTTGGTGTGAGGGTGCTGAGCCCTGGAGCAGGCTGCCCAGAGAGGTTGTGGAGTGTCCTTGTGTGGAGAGCTTCCAACCCCACCAAGTCATTCTGCTTGAAAGGAGGCTGCAGTGGGGTGGGGTTTGGTCTCTTCTCCCCACTATCAGGTGAGAGAACAAGAGGAAATGGCCTGAAATTGTGCCAGGGGAGGTTTAGGTTGGACATGAGGAACAATTTCTTTGCTCCAAGAATGGACAGGGCCTGGGACAGGCTGCCCAGGGAGGTGGTGGAGTCTCTGGGCATGGAGAGGTGTAAGAAACCTGCAGCCATGGCACTTGGGGCCATGGTTTGGTGGCCATGGTGGTGTTGGGTTCTGGTTGGGCTTGGATGATCTTCCAGACCTTTTCCAGCCCAAACACTTCTGTGATTCTTTCAGTGCCTGAAGTGATTTCTTTTGGCAGGGAGCGAAGTGTTTGCTCCGCCTGCAGGAACAGAGGAACAGCAAATTCCTTCCAGAATGGTAAAAAAGCAGCAAGTGCCCCAACTCCTGGCTGTGGTTTGGTCTTCTTCCAAAATTCCAAAGAAAACAGATTTTTACTCATTCTGTGTCTGTTGCAAGCCCACTACAAGCCTGGTGTAAACCACCTGCAAGCTCACTGCAATCCTGTTGCAAGCTCACTGCACTCTGCACAAGCTTATTGTGAAGCTACTACAAACTAATTGCAAACCTACTACAGCCCCCCTGCAAGCCTGTTGCATGTCTATTGCAAACCTGCTGCCAATATATTAGAAGCTCACTGCAAGCCTGTTACAAACCCACTACAAACCTTTTACAAGCCCATTGCAAGCCTGCTGTAAGCCCATTGTAAAACCCTTGCAAAATCTTGCACAAACCTGTCCCATGCCTGTTGCAAGCTCGCTGCATGGTCATGCAAACCTACTGCAACCTGTTGCAACGTCATTGTAAGCCCCTTGTAAACCTATTGCAAGTCTATTACAAGCCCATTGTATGTCTCTTACAGTCTTATCACAAACTTCTTGCAAGCTTATTGTAAATGTATTATGAACCCCTTGAAAGTACACTGTAAGCCTGTTGCAAGCTTGTTGTAAGTCTCTTGCAAGCCCCTTGCAAGCCCCTTACAAACCCATTTTACACCCATTACAAGGCTGTTGCAAGTCTGTTTCAAGCCACAAGCAAGTTCATTGCAAGCCTGTTACAGGTTTGCTGCAAGCTTGTTGTAAGCTTATTGTAAAACCCATTACCAGCCCATGGCAAGAATGTTGCAAGGCCTGTGTAAATCTATCACAAGCCTTTTGTAGGCCCATGGTAAGGCCCATTGCTCACCTGTTACAAGCTCATTGCAAGCCTGCTACAGGCTCACTACAAGCCCACTGCAAGCCTGCTGCAAGCCCATTGTAAACCCATTGCAAGGCTGCTGTAAGGCCGCTGGAAGCTCCTTGCAAGCCCACTGCAAGCTTGTTGCAAGCCCTTTGGAAAGCTATTGCATGCCTGCTGTAAAGCCCTTGAAAGCTCACTGCAAGCCCTTTGCAAGCCTTTCACAAGCCCATTTCAAGCTTGTTGTAATCCTGTTGTAAGGCCCTTGGAAGCTCATTGCAAGCCCATTTCAAGCTTGTTGCAAGTCCTTTGTAAACCTACTACAAGCCCATCGCAAGCCTGTTGTAATCCTGTTGCAAGGCCCTTGGAAGCTCATTGCAAGCCCATTTCAAGCTTGTTGCAAGTCCTTTGTAAACCTACTACAAGCCCATTGCAAGCCTGTTGTAATCCTGTTGTAAGGCCCTTGGAAGCTCATTGCAAGCCCACTGCAAGCCCTCTGCAAACCTATCACAAGCCCATTGCAAGCCTGTTGTAAACCTCTTGTAAGGCCCTTGGAAGCTCATTGCAAGTCCATTTCAAGCTTGTTGCAAGTCCTTTGTAAACCTACTACAAGCCCATTGCAAGCCTGTTGTAATCCTGTTGTAAGGCCCTTGGCAGCTCATTGTAAGCCCACTGCAAGCTTGTTGTAAGCCCTTTGGAAACCTATTGCATGCGTGCTGTAAGGCCCTTGAAAGCTCACTGTAAGGCCCTTGAAAACTCACTGCACGCCTGTTGCAAGCCCTTTGCAAGCCTATTACAAGCCCATTGCAAGCCTTTTGTAATCCTGTTGTAAGGCCCTTGGAAGCCCATTGCAAGCCCCCTGCAAGCTCATTGCAAGCTGCTCTCAGTCCCACTGCATCCCAGCCCCGAAGGAAGGGGGAAGATGCTGATGCCAAGATCCTGGCTGCTGCTCCAAGCCTCCCTGGGCTGCATTCCCAGCCTGGGCTCCGCTCCTGCCTGGTTGCAGTTACCGGGAGGCTGCTGGGCTGCTGCAGCTGGGCCCTACCCCACGTCACCAGCCGCTGCCCCCCGCAGCCATGGCACCTCCCAGCTCCCTCTCCGCAGCGCTCCGAGCGGTTTCCAGCCTCCCGCGGCTTCAGACACCCTTTCATCTCCTGCTCCCGCAGCTGCTTCTCCTTACACCGCGGAGGGGGCTGGGAACAGGACCTCTCCCGGGAAGGGCTAGGGCAGGAGATGGCCCTGGGAATGCAGGAAGAGTTAGGGAGGGTGCTGGGAACACACCCCACTACCCCCACCCCCCACCCTGGGCTCCGGCTGGGATGTGTTTGGGATGAGGGCAAACCCTGGGAGGTGGAATGTGGGGTCCTGAGGTGTGCAAGAGTGTGGCCTGTGTGGAGGGAAGATATTGTGAGCCCATTGTAACCTCGTTGTAAGCCCATTGCAAACCCCTCTCGAGGCCATCACAAGCCTATTGCAAACCCGTTGTGATTCTATTGTAAGTCTACAGCAGGCCCATTGTAAACTCCTTGCAAGTTGGTTGCAAACACATTGCAAGCCCTTTTCAAGGCTGTTGTAGGCTTGTTGCAAACCCATTGCAAACCTCAGAAGCCCATTGTAAACTTATCATGATTGCAAACCCATTGTAAGTCCATTGCAAACCCATTGCCAGCCCATTGGAAACCTCTTGTAAATGCCTTCCAAGCCCACTGCAAAGCCATTGCCAGCTCATTGGATACCTGTTGCAAACCCCTTTCAAGCCTATTGCAAACCCTTTGTAAGTCCCTTTCAAGCCCATTGCACACCCATTGCAAGTCCATTGCAAACCTCTTGCAAGCCTATTTCAAACTTCCTGCAAGCTGACTGCAAAGCTCATTTGCAAGCCTCTTGATTGCAAACCTGTCCCAAGGCCACTGCAGACCTGTGGAAAATTTTGTAAGCTTGTTGCAAACCCTGTGGAAAACCATTGCAAACTCATTGCAAAGCTATTGCAAGCCCAATACAAACTCATTGCAAGCCCACTGCAAGCCTCTTACAAGCCCAATGCAAACCCCTTGCAAGCTCACTGTAAGCCCACTGTAGGAACTCATTGCAAGTCTTGGAAGCCCCTTGCAAACACATAGCAAACCCTTTGGAAAACCATACAAGCCCTTTTCAAGCCTGTTTCAAGCCCATTGCAACCTACTTGTGCAAACCTGTTGCAAGTCTATCATAAACCTGTTGTAAGCCCATTGCAAACCTGCTACAATCTCATTGCAAGGCTGTTGAGCCCTCACTGCCAGCTCCTGGCTGCTCTCAGCTCCATCTCACCCTACCACAGAAGCCACCAAGCTCCCTGGTCCCCATGTCCAGTTGACTTTCTGTTAGTGAAGCCTTTCCTGTTGGAAAACCAAGGGATGAGGGAAAGCCTGAGGAGCAAACACCCACAGAATCAGGGAGTTGTTTGGGTTGGAAGAGCCCTCCAAGGTCATCCAGTCCAAGCATCAACCCAACCCCACCATGGCTACCAAACCCTGTCCCCAATTGCCATGGCCACACCTTTCTTGAACACCTCCAGGGATGGGGACTCCACCACCTCCCTGGGCAGCCTGTGCCAGTGCCTGACCACTCTTGCAGCAGAGAAGTTGTTCCTCATGTCCAACCCAACCCAACCCTGCTGCAACTTGAGGCCATTTCCTCTTGTTCTCTTGTTCCTTGGGAGAAGAGACCAACCCCCACTTGGCTCCAACCTTTTAAGGAGCTGTAGAGAGCCAGAAGGTCTCCCCTCAGCCTCCTTTTTTCCAGGCTGAACACCCCCAGGTCCCTCAGCTGCTCCTCTCCAGCCCTGTTCTCCAGACCCTTCCCCAGCTTGGTTGACCTTCTCTAGACCTGCTCCAGCTACTCAGTGTCCTTCTTGGCTTGAGGAGCCCAAACCTGAACCCAGGATTTGAGGTGTGACCTCAGCAGTGCCCAGTCCAAGGGGACAATCCCTGCCCTGCTCCTGCTGGCCATACTCTTGCTGGTTCAGGGCAGGCTGCTGGTGACCTCCTTAGCCACCTGGGCACACCCTGGGCTCATCTTCAGCTGCTGTCACCCAGCACCCCCAGGTCTTCTCTGCTGGGCAGTTTCCAGCCTCTATGCCCCAAGCCTGGAGCCTTCTTGTGCTTGCTGTGACCCAAGTGCAGGAGTCCCCTCGCTGCCCTTCTTGGAGTGAAAGCCCCAAACCTGAACACCTCTGCCAGGCTCAGACCCCACCGCCGGCTCGGGAGAGATCACCCCCGGTGCTCCCAACCCCGCGGGCTCCGCAGAAGCCGCCGGCGGCCTCGAGGGGCCCCTCGGCCTCGTTAGGGCTCATTAAGGAAGCTGCCGTCTGGCTTTTCCAAGCTGTCAGCGCCCATTACCATCCGGGTCTCCTTCGGCCCGGCCCGCGGGGCTGGGAACGGGACAGGAGCAGAGGGATCAAAGGCGGCGGCTGTCCAGCTCCAGCCAGCTGGAATAATTTAATAGAAAAGCTTAGCATTTATTTTTACAAGGCTCGGGGATTTTTTTTTTTAATTTTTCTTTTAGGGTTTGGGTTTTTTTTTTTTTTTTTTTTTTTTTTGTGTTTTTTTTTTTTTCTTGCTATTAGCAGGCTTTGTTGGTTTTTTGTTGGTTTGTTTTTTTTTTTACTTGCTTTTGCCGTGCCCAGTCTCGGCTCGGCCGGGAAATCTCTGCTGTTCGCTCCCTTCTCACCTCCACCATCAGGAAAAATCGGGGAGGAGGAGGGAGAGGGCCGGGGGGGGGCGGGGGGAAGCGAGTGTTATTAATTAAGCTGCAAATCTTTGGCAAATTCCACTTTTTCTCTTTCCAGGGAAAGCAAAAAAATTTACTGGAAGGGCCGGGCTCGGGGGTTGGGAAGCAGAGGGATGAAGTGTGGTACCAGTGCTCTCTGCTGGATCCGCTGGGGGCCCAGAGCTGCAGCCAGGCGCTGCAGGGTTGGGAAAGAGGAGGAAGTAGAGGAAGAAGAGGAGGAGGAGGAAGAGGAGGAGGAGGGGTGGTGCTGGGACAACCCCGGCCTGAGTGTCCACAGCTGGGAAAAAGTCAGTGGTGGTGGTGGAGATCCCACGGTCCTGCTGGCAGCAGTGTAGTGCTGTAGCCCTCTCCCCGGTGCTGCAACCCTCTCCCCAGTGTTGCAACCCTCTCCCCAGTCCTGCAACCCTTTCCTGAACATTGCAACCCTCTCCCCGGTGCTGCAAACCTACCCCCAGTCCTGCAACCCTCTCCCCAGTCCTGCAATCCCTTCCCGAGCATTGCAACCCTCTCCCTGGTGCTTCAGCTCTTTCCCCAGCATTGCAGACCTTCTCCTCAGTGCTGCATCCCTCTTCCAAGTGCTGCAGCCCTCTCACCAGTGCTGCAGCCTTCTCTCCAACCTTACAAGCCCCTCCCCAGCCTCACAGCCCTCTCCCCACCACTGGGATTCATAGAAGGATCCTATTCCCTGTTTCCCTGGCTGTGCCCAGGCTCCAGCTCCTCAGGTAATGAGTACCTGCTGCTGTCTGAGATGGACCATGGAGCATGGACCAACTTTCCCAAGGTGAGACACCTCAGCCTGGGTCCCAGCACTGTGATCCCATGTCCTGGGATGTGGGTCTGGAAAATGGAAATTCCTCACATCTGGAAATTCAGCAGCAGCCAGAGCCTCACCGGGGCGTTGCCAGGGTGGGTTGGGCAACAGAGCACCCCAGGAGCAACCCTAAATGCCCCCAGAGCCAAATGCCCTGGAGATAAATGCCGTGGTACCTGATGTCCTGGTGCCAAATGCACCAATGTTAAATACTCCAGAGCTAAATAAATACCATGGAGATTAAAAAATACCCCAGAGCTTAATGCTCCAGAGCTAGAGAATACCCCAGAGCTAAATAAATACCCCAGAGCTAAATAAATACCCCTGAGCTTAATATTCCAGAGCTAAATGAATGTACCTGAGCTAAATAAATACCCTGGAGTTAAATAAATAGCCCAGGGGTCAATAAATACCTCAGAGTTTCATATTCCAGAGCTAAATAAATACCTTGGAGCTAAATAAATACCCCAGAACCAAATAAATACTCTGGAGTTAAGTACTCCAGAGCTAAAGAATTACCCCAGAGCTAAATAAATAAGCTGGAGATAAGAGAAATACCCCAGAGGTGAATAAATAACCTGGAGCTAAATTAATACCCCAGAGTTTAATATTCCAGAGCTGAATAAATAAAGAAATACTCCAGAATTAAATAAATACCTTGGAGCTGAGTACTCCAGAGAGAAACACTCCAGGATTAATTAACTACCCCTGAGCTAAATAAGTACCCCAGAGCTAAAGAAATATCCTGGACCTAATTAAATAGCCCAGAGTTAAGTACTCCAGAGCTAAATAACTACCCCAGGGATGAATAAATAACCTGGAGCTAAAAAAATATACCCCAGAGTTTAACACTCCAGAGCTAAATAAATAGCCTGGAGCTAAATAAATACCCCAGAGTTAAATAAATACTAAAGAGTTAAATAAATACTAAAGAATTAAGTACTCCAGAGCTAAATATATACCCTAGAGATAAATAAATAAATAAGCTGGAGATAAGCTAAATACTCCAGAACTAAATAAGTACCTCAGAGCTAACAGAGTACCCCAGAGATAAACACTCCAGAATTAACTAAATAGACCAGAGCTAAAAAATTACCTGGAGCTAAATTAATATCCCAGAATTTAATAGTTCAGAGGCAACTAAACACCCAGAACTAAACAAATACTCCAGAATTAAGCACTCCAGAGCTAAACAAATACCCCAGAGCTAATCAAACAAGCTGGAGATAAGAGAAATATCCCAGAACTAAATAAGTACTTTGGAGCTAACTGAGTGCTCCAGAGCTAAACACTCCGGAATTAACTAAAGACCCCAGAGCTAAATACCCCTGAGCTAAATAAGCACCCCAGAGCTAAAGAAATACCCTGGAGCTAAGGAAATATCCCAGAGTTAAGTTCTCCAGAGCTAAATAAGTACCCCAGAGATGAACAAATAACCTGGAGCTAAGTAAGGACCCCAGAGCTCAGGGGATAACCTGCAGCTAGAGAAGTATCCCAGAAGTACATAGGTACCTGGGAGCTAACTGAGTGCTCCAGAGATAAATACTCCAGAATTAACTAAATAGCCCTGAGCTAAATAGCCCTGAGCCAAAGAAATATCCCAGAGATAACTACTCCAGAGCTAAAGAAATACCCCAGAGATAACTATTCCAGAGCTAAGTAAATACCCCAGAGATAACTACTCCAGTGCTAAGTAAATATCCCAGAGATAACTACTCCAGAGCTAAATACCCCAGAGATAACTACTCCAGTGCTAAGTAAATACCCCAGAGATAACTACTCCAGAGCTAAATACCCCAGAGATAACTACTCCAGTGCTAAGTAAATACCCCAGAGATAACTACTCCAGAGCTAAATACCCCAGAGATAACTACTCCAGTGCTAAGTAAATACCCCAGAGATAACTACTCCAGAGCTAAATACCCCAGAGATAACTACTCCAGTGCTAAATACCCCAGAGATAACTACTCCAGTGCTAAGTAAATACCCCAGAGATAACTACTCCAGAGCTAAATACCCCAGAGATAACTACTCCAGTGCTAAGTAAATACCCCAGAGTTAACTACTCCAGAGCTAAATACCCCAGAGATAACTACTCCAGTGCTAAATACCCCAGAGATAACTACTCCAGAGCTAAATACCCCAGAGATAACTACTCCAGTGCTAAGTAAATACCCCAGAGATAACTACTCCAGAGCTAAATACCCCAGAGATAACTACTCCAGTGCTAAATACCCCAGAGATAACTACTCCAGTGCTAAGTAAATACCCCAGAGATAACTACTCCAGAGCTAAATACCCCAGAGATAACTACTCCAGTGCTAAATACCCAGAGATAACTACTCCAGAGCTAAATACCCCAGAGATAACTACTCCAGTGCTAAGTAAATACCCCAGAGATAACTACTCCAGAGCTAAATACCCCAGAGATAACTACTCCAGTGCTAAGTAAATACCCCAGAGTTAACTACTCCAGAGCTAAATAAATATCCCAGAAATAACTACTCCAGGGCTAAATAAATATCCCAGAGTTAACTACTCCAGGGCTAAATAAATACTCCAGAGCTAAATAAGTACCCTGGAGCTAACCAAATACCCTGGAGCTAAATGCTCCTGAGCTCAGTAAATACTCCAGGTCTAAATACCCTGGAACTAAATAACCAGCCCAGATCTACAGCTCCTGGCTCATCCTATTTTGCCATGCTGGGAAAAATAAGATTCCCATTGCAGCTCCATTTTGGGAACTCCCCAGCCCTCATCCCAGCCTGGGTTTTAAGCTGTTCCCAAGCAGCTTTGTGTGATTTGATTGACCCAAATGGGATGAGGGTGGGAGACCTGAAGGGATTTAAGGCACTAGAAGATGCTCTCTTCCCAGAATTTCCAGCCCCAAAACAGGGACTGAGTATGTGGATTCTCTAGGATGTTTATGACCTGATAATGGTTAATTAAGGCTTTAATTAGGAGGAGGGGAGATGCAAGCCCCCGCCCCAGATAAGGCAGCAGACGGGTTTGGGATGGAGGGACGGTGGGGACGGAGCTGACACCAAGCGGATGGAAAAGGCAATTTCTGCTCCACCAGCAGAAAGCAGAGGATTTGAGGCAAAAACTGGGGGGGGAGAGACTGGAGAAAAAGAAATACACAAAAAACAAACAAACCAAACCCGAGCTGGGAACAGGCAAAATTTGTGTAAAAACCCCAAACGATCTGGAGGAGCCAGAAGGAGCCAGGGGGGAGGGCAGCGGCGAGGCAGGGGGAGGGACGCGGCTGGACCACGTCAGCCTGCGATTTCCTTTGGAAAAATACCCAAATCCATCACAAATAAATGAAATAAAGGCCAAAGGCAGCGGGAAATGTTTGTGTAACCTCGGCCAGTTCCTTCTTTGTGCTTTCTTGCCCCAGAATGGGGCATGCTCAAGGCTGGGGGCGAGGGGGGAGGGTTTCGGGGGTGGGAGGTGATGCTTTCGGGGAGCTTTGCATCCTGGGAAGCTCATAGGGAGATGGGTGGGTGGAGGGAGGGTGGTATAGAGGGAGGGAGGGATGAAGGGAGGGATGGATGGGTGGATGAAGGAGGGATGGAGGGATGAAGGGGGAAAGGGAGGGAGGGATGAAGGGTGGGATGGAGAGATGAAGGGAGGGATAAAGGGAAGGATGGATGGAGGGATGGATGGATGAAGGGATGGAGAGATGGATGGAGGGATGGAGGGATGGAGGGATGGATGGATCGATGGAGGGAGGGATGAATATATGGATGGATGGAAGGCTGGAGAGAGGGATGGAGAGATGGAGTGTGTGGAGGGAGGGATAAAGGGAGGGATGGAAAGCCTTTTTTTCTCACCCAAACCCCTTTTTTGTCTCAAAAAATAATGTTTTCTTCCCCCCTCCCCAAACCAACCTTTCCTTAAAACAAAATAAAACAAAACAAAAAACCCCAAACAAACAAACGAACAAAAAACTGCCACCAATTTTTTCCCCCCCCACACCTAAAAGCCTTTTTTTCCCCCAGGAAACACCTTTTTCCCTCCAAAGCCTCATTTCCCACTCCCCAATCTATTCTTCCCCTAATAAAACCCTTCTTTTCCCACCTAAAAGCCTTTCTTATCCCCCCAAAAAAGCCTTTCCAACCACCCCTTTTTTTCCCCATAAAAACCTCTTTTGCCCCACCCAAAAAAGCGCATTTTCACCAAAAAGCCCTTTTTTCCCCACTTAAAAATCCTTTTTTCCCCAAACCCCTCCCCCCCACCTGTTTTTCCAACCCCTTTTTATTCCCAAACCTTTTCCCCCCCAAAAAGCCTTTTTTCCTCCACAAAAATAAAATCTTTTCTTTCACACACATACAAAAATTTATTTAAAAGAAAACCTCTTTTTCCCACCTAAAAATCCATTTTTCTCCCCAAACCTTTTTATTTTCCTCCAACTCCCCTTTTTTTCCCATCCAAACCCCTTTTTTCCCCCTAAACCCTCATTTTTCCCTCCAAACCCCCATCTTTCCCTCCTAAACCCCATTTTCCCCCTGCAAACCCCTATTTTAACCTCCAACCCCCCTTTTTTTCTCTCCAAACCCCCATTTTCCCCTCCAACCCCCCTTTTTTCCCTCCAACCCGTTTTTCCCTCCAAACCTTTTTCTCTTCAAATCCCCATTTTTTCTCTCTAAATCATTTTTTCCCCCTCCAACCCCCCTTTTTTTCCCTCCTAACCCCCTCTTTTTTCCCCTCCAACCCCCCTCTTTTTTCCTTCCAACCCCCACTTTTTTTCCTCCAAACCTTTTTTTTCCCTCCAACCCCTCTTTTTTCCTTCCAGCACCCCTTTTTTCCCTCCAACCCCTCTTTTTTCCCTCTAACCCCTCTTTTTTCCCTCCAAACCTCCTCTTTTTTCCCTCTAGCCCTCCTTTATTCCTTCCAACCCCCCCCTTTTTTTCCTCCAAACCCTCTTTTTTTCCCTCCAACCTCTTTTTTCCCCTCCAACCCTTTTTTTTTCCCTCCAAACCCCCATTTCCCCAAACAAAAAAAATCAAAATCCGCACTCCCCAATCTATTCTTCCCCTAATAAAATCCTTTTTTTCCCCTGTTTCCCCAATTACTTTGATTTTTTTATACATATACATAATAAACCCCCATTTTTTAAAAACATCATTTTTATTCCCACCCCCCTAATTTTTTTTTCCTCCCTTTTTCTCCACCAACCCCTCCGCGTTGCCCTTTCCCGGCGGCTCGGGGCAGGCGGAGGGGCCGCGGCGGGGCGGATGTGCTGCGACTCCGGCCGGGGCTCCGCTCACATCACCAAATTTCCGGCCCCCATTGTTCGGGACCGAGCTTTGTTCCCGCGGGATCTCTTTGGAGCCGCAGCAACATTTCCCCAACCATTCCATAGATTTAAATATTTTTTTCTTATTTTTTTTCCACATTTTAGGGGGGGGGGGGCAAATTGTGACTCTTTTTTTTTTTACTTTTTTAATTTTTTTTTACTCTTTTTTTTTACTCTTTTTTTTTTTACTCTTTTTTTTTACTCTTTTTTTTTTTTTTTTGTCCCTTCAGCGGGAAATTTCCGGCTGGAAACCCAACCCTGCGCCTGTTGAGAAGCTGAATGGTCGCCCCGCTGAGAGGGAACAATGTGGGGTTGGGATTAAAAGCTTTTCCTGCCCGGTGTCCCGGAGAGACCGGAATCGCATCCCGGCGGCGGCATCGTGGAGCGCTGCCGGGACGCACGAGGAACGGAGGGACGAGGGAGCTCGGCATCAGCCGGGGGGGAGGGGGCGAGTCTGGGGGTTCAACACGGCGATACGGGGGTGTGGGGTGAGATTTGGGCTGGGATGTGGGATGGGACACGGGAAGGGGTACCCCAAAATGAAGCCACATCCCTAGAGGCAAGGGATGGCAGAGGTTTGAGGAGCATTGTCCCTATCAAGTTGCAGGAGGGCAGCCCCCACCATGGGCTGGGATATTAGATGAGATATGGGATGGGACATGGGAAGGGGTACTCCAAAATGAAGCCACATCTCTGGAGGCAAAGGGAGGTTTGATTGAGGAGCATCATCCCCATCAAGTTGAAGAGCACCCCCCACATGGGGTGGGATATGGGATGAGATATGGGATAGGACATGGGAAGGGGCACCCCAAAGTGAAGCCAGATCCCCAGAGGCAAAAGATGGCAGAGGTTTGATTGGGGAGCATCGTCCCCAGCAGGTTGCAGGGCATCCCCCACATGGGTTGGGATGTGGGATGAGACATGGGATGGATACAGGATGGGATGCCCTAAAATGAAGCCACATCCCTGGAGGCAAAGGATGATGGAGGTTTGGTTGATGAGCATCATCAGCTCTCCACTGTGGTGGTACCCAGCAGGACCCCCTTGGCCCCTTTCTGCCGTGGTTGGTGACGTCATCACTCAGTGTGGTGGTTTGGGGGGCACGATTTGGGGTGTGAGGTGGGGCTGAAGTGGTGTCAACGTGGGTAGGGATGCTGGGGTGCACCAAGAGGATCTGGAATCTCAGGAGAGTCTGAGGGGGGAAATCAGAGGGGAGAAAATAAAATTAAAAAAAGAGGGAAAAGGGAAAAGGAGGAAAAAATGGGGGGAAATAAAAGGAATAAAAGGGAAAAGGGAACAAAAAGGGGGAAAGAAGGGAAAGGAAAAGGGGGGGAAGGAAGAAAAAAGGGAAAAGGGGAATGGAGAAAAAAGGGAAAGAAAAAAAAGGAGGGTAAAGGGGGAAGTGGGGGGGAAAGATAAAAAAGGGAAAAATTATAAAGGGATAAAAGGAAAAAGGAAAGAAAAGGGGAAAAGGAGAAAAAAGAAAAAAGAAAAAAGAGGGGAAAGGGTAAAAGGAGAAAAAAGTGAGGAAGGAGAAGGAGGAAGAGGGAAAAGAAGGAAAAGGAAAACAGGAAAAAAGAAAATTAATAAAAGGAAATAGAACAAAAGGGGAGAAAGTAAGAAAAAGAGGAGTTAAAAAAGAGTGAAGGAGAAAAAAGGGGGGAGGGGGAAATAAAGGGAAAAGAGTGAAAAGGGAGAAATAGGAAAAAGGGGGGAAAGGGGGGAAAGGGGAGAAAAAAAAGGAAAAATAGGGAAAAGGGGGGGAAATGGAGGTGAAAAGGAGAGGAAAGGAGGAAAAAGGGAGAGAAAGGGGGGGAAAAGGAAAAAAGTAAAGGGAAAAAAGGGAGAAAAGGGGGGAGAAAGGGAAAAATGGAAAATAGGGGGAAAAAGGAAGAAAAGGGGGAAAGTGGGGAAGGGGGGAAATGAAGAAAAAGAGGGGAAAAAAGAGGGAAATCGAGAAAAAGGGGAGGAAAGGGAAAAAATGAAAAGGGTTAAAAGGAAAATGGGAAGAGGTGAAAAAAGAGGGAAAGGGAAAAAAGAAAAAAAAAGGAAAAAACACAAAGGAAGAAAAAGAGATAAAAAAGGGGGGAAAGAGAAAAAAGGGGGAAAGAGAAAGGGGAAAGAGGGGGAAAAAAGGATGGGGAAGGTGAGGGAAAATGGTAAAACCCCAGGGCAGGGCAGGCTGTGGGTACAGGATTGGGTCGGGGGGGAGGTTGTTTCCCCCTCCTGGCAGACGCAGCCAAGTCCAAAGAGAAGGTTGACCCTCCCCAGCCCCCCCAGCCTGAGGCTTGTCCCCCTCAGTGCTCCCCAGTAACTCCCAGTAAGTTTCCCTGGGACCTGCCATAAACCCTGCAGCACCCCCAGTGTCCCTCCCAGCACCTCCCAGTGCCCCTCACAGCCCCTCCAGTGCCACCCCCCAGCCCTCCCAGTGCTGCCAATGTCCTCCATAATCCCCACTGTGCCCCCACTTCCCCCAGTGCCATCCCACAGCTCCCAAAGTCTCCCCAGATCCCCTTCCGTGTCCCACATAGCCCCCAAGTGTTCCCCAGTTTCTCCCAGTGCCCACCCACAGCCCCCCACAGCCCCTCCAGTGCCCCCCCATAGCCCCTCCAGTTTCCCCCAGTGCCCCTCATTACTCTCTCGCCCCCCCCAGTGCCCCCACAATGCCCACCAGTGCCCACAGACAGCCTTCCCACGGCCCTCCAGTTCCCCCAGTGTCCCCCCCCAGTGCCCTCCCAGCCACCTCAGGGCTCCCCACATCCCCTCCCCCGCCCAGAGCCTTTCCATAACCTTCACAGCGCCTCCCCGCACCCCCCCCAGGGCCCCCCAGTGTCACCTCCCAGTGCGGGCAGGAGAGGGCAGCACTGGGGCTGAATCCCCCAGCAGCAAACCCACGGCGCCCACGTGGAAAGCCCCCAGCCCCCTTCACACCCCCCCAGCCCCTTTTGAAACCCCCCAGCCCCCTTCACAAACCCCCCAGACCCCTTCACATCCCCCCAGCCCCTTTTGAAACCCCCCAGACTCCTTCACACCCCCCCAGCCCCCTTCACAGCCCCCCAGCCCCCTTCACAACCCTCCCAGCCCCCTTCACAACCCCCCAGCCCCTTTTGAAACCCCCAGCCCCCTTCACAGCCCCCCAGCCCCCTTCACAACCCTCCCAGCCCCCTTCACAACCCCCCAGCCCCTTTTGAAACCCCCAGCCCCCTTCACAGCCCCCCAGCCCCCTTCACAACCCCCCAGCCCCTTTTGCAACCCCCCAGCCCCCTTCACAAACCCCCCATCCCCCTTGCAAATCCACCCAGCCCCCTTTGCAGACCCCCAGCTCCCTTTACAGCCCCCCCAACCCCCTTCACAAACCCCACAGAATCCCCTGCAAACCCCCCCAGCCCCTTTTGCAAACCCCCCAGTGCCCACCACAAGCCCCTGAGCCCCATTTTCAGACCCTCAAATCCTACATGGAGGACCCCTCCCCACCCTCTTTGCAAACCCCCCCAGGCCCCTCTGCCAATTCTTCAGCGCCAGGTGCAGCTCCTCAAGTGCCACCTGGGATTCCTGGAATCCAAGGTGCAGACCCCACCAGTCCTGCTGGGAATCCTCGAGTCCCACTGCAGACCCTCAAGTCCCTCCCCTCCCCCACCCCCATGCTAATCCCCAAGCCCCCTTCACAGATCCTTGAGCCCCCTTTGCAATCCCTCAATCCCACATGGAGACCCACCAGTGCCTTGGCATACCCACCAGTGCCCTTAACAAACCCACCAGTGCCTTGGCATACCCACCAGTGCCCTTGGCATACCCACCAGTGCCCTTAACAAACCCACCAGTGCCTTGGCATACCCACCAGTGCCCTTGGCATACCCACCAGTGCCCTTAACAAACCCACCAGTGCCTTGGCATACCCACCAGTGCCCTTAACAAAACCATCAATGCCCTTGGCAAACCCACCAGTGCCCTCAGCAAACCCACCAGTGCCCTTAACAAATCCACCAGTGCCCTCAGCAAACCCACCAGTGCCCTCAGCACACCCACCAGTGCCCTTTGCAGACCCCCCAGCCCCCACTGCAAACCCTTAAGTCCCTTTTGCAGCCCCTGGAACCCCACTTTGAGACCCCCCCACCCAAGCCTCCTGTGCAAATCTTCAGGTGCCCCATGGGGAGCCACAAGTTCTGCCCCAAGCCTCTGAGCCCCATCTCAAACCCCCAATGCCCACTGCACACCCCACGCCCCCCCCCCCCAGCCCCTTGGGCCTGACCCTGTCTCCTCAGGGTCACATCAGTGTGGCACCAGGCAGCACTGGGCACCTCCCCTGCCATGCTGCATCCCTCTGGAACCAGTCCTGGGTGACCACAGGTGGTACCAGGTACTGGTGTCACCTCCCCTCTACCACAGCACCCTGCTGTTACTGGCCCCAGCAGTACTCTTGGGGTGACCCCATGGCTCCAGGCAGCACCAGGGGCTGGTGGCAGCACCAGGGGCTGGTGGCATCACCCCTCCAGTGCAGCACCCCTTGGGTACCAGCTCCCTGTCCTCTCAGCCCCTGGTTCCTGACTCACTGCCTGCCAGTTCCAGTGTCCAGCTCCCAGCCCAGGACTGGGACTGCCAGGGGTGAACCCACCAAATGTGGGAAGATGTGGGGTTCCCTGAGGGGTTGGCAGGTGGGTGGCCCTCGGGGTGACCCTACTCAGTAGAAGGGACACAAGGGCAGGATCGTTCTAGCACGGGGGGCTCCAGCCCCAAATGCCCCAAGAAGGACCCTGGGGTGACCCCAGACAGCACCAGGGGCACCAGCACCCCTGGACCACAGCATCCCACCAGTGCCAGCCTAGGGAGCACCCCAGGGTGACACCAGGAAATACTGGGCACCAGTTTGCAGCACCCTACTGGTACCTGCCCTGGGCACCCCCGAGGATGACCACATCAGGGGTCAGTGCCACCTCACTGCCACCGCAGCACCCCTCCAGTACTGGCTCCAGTAGTACCCTGCGGTGACAGCAGGCAGCAGAGGGGACATGAGGACTCGTGTCACCACCCCTACTCCACAGTGTCCTGGCTCTGAGCACTCCCAGGAAACAGTAGGGACCGGTGTCACCTCCCCCCTGCCACAGCATCCCTCCAGTACCAGCCGCAGGAGCGCCTCAGGGTGGCACCGGACAGCCCCAGGGACCAGTGCCACTCCAATGCAGCTTCCTCCCAGTACTGACCCTGAGAGCACCCCGAGGTGACCCTCCCTAGGTGACATAAGGCAGAACCGGCGACTGGTGCCACCATCTCTGCACCGCAGCACCCCACCAGGGCCAGTCCCGAGAGCACCCCAGGGTGACCCCCAGCAGCCTCCTACTGCAGCACCCCCAGGCACCCCGGAAAATACCCCCGGGGTGACTCTGGGCAGTACCTGTGACCGGTGTCACCACCCCGCTACTGCAGCAACCCGTCGGTACCGGCCCTGAGCATCCTCGGCGTGACCCTAGCAGCACCGGCGACCGATGTCACCACCACTGTACTCGCCCCCCCCGCTGCCGGTACCAGCCTCGGGAGCCGCCGAGGGTGGCCGAGGGTGACCCCAAGCAGCACCAGGGACTGGTGCCGCCACCCTTGCACCGCAGCCATCGCCGGTACCAGCCCCGGAAGCAGCCGGGGTGACACCAGGCAGTAGCTGGGACACGGGCACCGGTGGCACCACTCCTGCACCGCAATCTACCGCCAGTACTGGCCCCGGGTGACCCCACGCAGCACCGGGGACCGGTACCACCTCCCCATCAACACAGCCCCCTGCCGTTACCGGCCTGGGAGCACCCCAGGAGGTGACCCCATGTCATCCCACGCAGCACCGGGAACTAGTGTCATTCCCTCCCGCGGCAGCCCCCTGCCGGTATCGGCCGCGGTGTGACCCCGTTTGACTCCAGCATCACCGGGGCCGGATGTCACTACTCCTACCCCACAGCCCCCGCTGGTAGCGGCTCCGCGAGCATCCCGGGGTGACCTCATGTGACCCTACGCAGCACCGGGAAGCGATGACACCACACCCGCGCGGCAGCCATCCGCCAGCACAGGCCCCGTGTGACCCCGTGTGACCTCGTGTGACCCCACAAGCACCGGGCCCGGTGGTGAGCGCTGCCCCCGCCGCGGGGCTCCCCCCGCCCCTACCCTCCCGTTGCCATGGCGACCGCCCCCCCCCCCGCCCCGCCCCGCCCCGCCCCTCCCCGTGTTGCCATGGCGAGCGCGAGCGGCGGGCGCGGGGCTGTGTGGGCGGGGCCGGCAGGGGCGGTCGAGGCGTCGATTGGCCGCGCTGTGCCCACGTGACGCGCGGAGGAATGCAAATGAGCCGCGGCCTCGTCCCGCCGCCGCCGGAGGGAGGAGCAGCAGCGGCGGGCGGAGGGAGCGGCCGCGGGCCCGGCCCTGCCGGCACCGGGACCCCCTCACCCGCGGCACCCACCCCCAGCCGCCGCCACACCCCAGCCCCGCCGGGGCCATGGCCGCGGCCGGCGGCAGCCGCTCCGCCCGGGCCGCAGGTACTGCCTTACCGGGCCCCGCCGGCTTTGTCTGGGCCGGGCCGGGGCCGGGGTTGGGTTGGGGATGGCGCGGGGCCGGGGGGGGGTGAGGAGGGGAAGGGGTGAGGGGGGGGCCGCGCCGCGCATGCGCCTCGTCACTCGCCCTGCCTCAGTTTACCCAGCGGGCCCCGCCGCCCGGCACAGGCCCTGCCAGTCGCCTGGCCCCTGCCATGTCTGGAGCCCCCCATTTACGCCCCGTCCCGTTGCAGCCCCCCGCCTTGCTCGCTGTCTCCAGCCCTCCCCAGCATCTGGGGTGTGCCTGTCCCCCCGATTTTACACCCTCTTCTTATTGCTCCACACCCCCTCCCATCCAGTCTCACTCCTTGCTGTCAC
The DNA here is from genome assembly GCF_027791375.1 of Indicator indicator. Lineage (NCBI taxonomy): Eukaryota > Metazoa > Chordata > Aves > Piciformes > Indicatoridae > Indicator > Indicator indicator. The sequence goes on along the minus strand of NC_072041.1, from coordinate 8,748,464 downwards.
AGCTGGCCCCTGTCTATTCTGTCTTACCCCACCACGAGTGTTTCCCCTCCAAACCATCGTATCCCACCCCCCACCACGGTATCTCACCCCTCCTCATCATTTTGCACCTCTGCTTTGCTTTTACACTTCCTTATAATTTTTTCCCAGCCCCCCCACTATCATGTTCCATTGCTTACTATTTCCTCGCCCCCCCCCCCCAATTCTATCCCACTCCTCTTCTAGTCTTCCTCCCCACCATATCCCACTCTTCACCATCACCTTGCACCCCTTCTGATTTTACATCCCCTTACAATTATCTGCCACCCTCCATCATACTCCACCATTTACTATTGTATTTAACCCCCCCATTTTATCCCCCCTCCCATTACATCCTACCCCTCCCCATCACCTTGCACCCCCTTATTATTTCCCACTCCTACCATCATTTTCCATTGCTTGCTGTCATGTCTGACTCTTCTCCCCCTTATTCTATCCCAGCCCCCCACCTGTATTTCCCCCCCCACCATCACATTCCCTCTCTCCCCCTTATCTTCCACCCCCTCCCTTCTTTTTCCCCTCCCCCAATTATTTCTTCCCATCATATTCTGCCCATTGCCATTCTGTTTGACCCCCCCCATTCTATCCACTCACCAATGTTTCTTCTCCCCCCAACAATCACATCCCACTTTTCCCAATCATCTTGCACCCCTCTCTGATTTTGTACCCCCTTATTATTCTTTCCAACCCCCCCAACGTCATATTCCACCACTTCCTCTTGTATTTGACCCCCTCTATCCCACCCCCCCAGTGATTTGCAGCCCTCCCTACAGTCTTGCAGCCCCCTTTCTGAATTTACACCCCCTTATTATCACCTCAAACTAGAATGTTACTATGCCTGATCCCCCCTCTCTTAAATCCCACCTCCCTTTATTCTATCCCACCCCCCACTAGTGTCCCCCCAACATCATATCCCACCCCTCCTCAGCATTTTCACCCCCTCTTTGTCATGTTGCCCCCCTATTGTCATTTCTCACCCCCCACTATCCTGTTCCACTGCTTACTATTCTCTGCCCCCCTCATCTATCCCTCTCCCCCACTAGTTTCCCCTACCATCATCTTGCACCCCCTTACTTCCTTCCCCCCACCATCATATTCCACCACTTACTCTCATATCTGACCCACCTCTCTCCCACCCCCCCACTAGTGTTTTCAACCCCTCCCCATCATCTTGCACCCCCTCATTAATGCTTCCCACTCCTCACTACCATATCCCACTCCCCCATATTATATCCCACTCCCCCTTATTGTATCCAACCCCCCCACTAGTGTGTCCCCCCCAAACATCACATCCCACCCCTCACTGCCACCTTGCACCTTCCCCTGATTTTGCACCCCCTAATTACTGCTTCCCACCCACTCCACCCTAATGTTCCATTGCTTACATCATATCTGCCCCCCTATATTAAACCCCAGCCCCCCACTAGTGTTCCCCCCCACTACATCCCACCTCCCATCATCTTGCACCCCTTTGTTACTTCCCACCCCGTCAACACTCCACTTACTCTCCTGTCTGACCCCTTCCATCCCACCCCCAATTATATTTCTACCCCTCCCCATCACCTTGCACCCCCTTTTCTGGTTGTGCACTCCCCCTACTCTCACCCCCATGCCCATCTTCCATTGCTTACTCATACCTGACCCCCAGCCCACCTACCCATTCTAGCCCACCCCCCCACTCACGTTTCCCACCCCTCACCAACATCTTGCACCCCCCCACCTCTGGTTTTGCACCCCCTTATGTCCCACTCCCCCTTGCCATGTTCCACTCCTTACTCTCATTTCTACCCCTCCCCATTATATCCCACCCCCAACTGGTGCTTCCCATCCCCCCCATCATATCTCACCTTTCCCCATCATCTTGCACCCCCCCTCTAATTCCTACACCCCCTTACTATTTCCCACTCCCCACCTTCACCCCCCCTTACTATTCTATCCCACCCCCCTTTTATCTCCCCCCATTCTATCACCCCCTCCCCTCATTCTTTCCCACCCTTGTTCTGCTTCATCCCAATCACTCTGCACCCCTATTTTTGGCAGGGGGAGGGGGGGGGGTCCCACCTTTATGATTCTTCCCTGTCCTGGCTGTGGGACCCCCCCACCCACAATGGCTCCTGCCATCACCCTGCAATTATTCTCCTTTATTTTAAGTGGGGGGGGTTCAGTGTTTTTTGGGGGGTTCTGCAGGGATCAGGAGTAAGATTCCCCCATCCGCCCCCCCCCCCCCCCCCGAGGGGTTTGGAGTGGGGGAGGATGGGGGGGGCTTGGACCCTTGGTGGGGGCTCAGCCCCATGGGGGTTGGTGTTGGGAGCTGCTGGGGGAGGATTTTGGCCATGGTTGGGTCTGGTATGGTTCTCCTGCCTTGGTGGTCCTGTGTCACCCCAGTGTCACCCCACTCTTCTGAGGGGGTCTGTGGACACTCAGCTTCCCCAGATTTCCTCCAGCTCCTGGTGGCCACATCCTGGTGGATGGACATGGGGCTGGGAGCATCCCAGGCTGAGGAAGGAGCAGTGGGGGAGTGCTGCCACTCCTGTGGACACCTGCATGTTCCCACCCTGTGCTCCGGGGCCACAACAGCCTCTGGGGACACAACTCCACAGGCCACCAAGGCCTGGCATGGGACTGCTGCCACATCCCTCAGGTGCCAGGCTGGGGCTGGAGGTGCCTGGTGTGGTTTGGGGTGGTTGTGGTGTAGCCACCAGGGCTTGCTGTCCCTGGGCTGCTGTGGTGGCACCCCCAGAAGTGGCACCCCCAGAAGTGGCACCCAGTGCCAGCAGCACAGGGGCTGAGCAGGAGCAGGTGACCAGAGGTTCCTTGGTGTTCATGGAGCCATGGTGGCCATAGGTGGCTGCTGGTGGCAGTGGTGGTGCTGGTACTGCCCCTGTGACCTCCACAGTGCCTTTTTGTCCCTCCTGGCGGTGCCCTTCCATCCATCCCTCTTCTTCCTTTGTCCTTCATTCCACCTTCCCTTCATCCCTTTCCTCAGGCCATCCTTCCTTCTGTCCCTGTGCCCCCCTCTCCTACATCCATGCACCCTTCCTCCCATCTGTCCTTCATCCCTCTCTTTGTCTCTGTCCATATTTTCTCTCTCCCATCTGTCTGTCCTCTCCATCCATTCATTCCTTCTGTCTGTCCATGGACCCTTTCCTCCTTCCTTCCATTTGTCCTTACTATTTGTCTGTTCTCCCTCCCTACTTCCATTCCCTTCTTCTTTCTGCCCTTCCTCCCTTCCTTCCCTCCCTTTCCATCCATCCTTCTGTCCATCCCTTTCATCTTCCTGTCAGTCATTCTGTCTGTCCTTCCGTTCTTTCCTACTTCCATCTGTCCTATCTGGCTTTCTCTACTTCTTTCCCTTTTGGTCTCTGCTTCCTTCTGTGCTGTCCTCCAGTCTGTCCCTCCTGTCCTTTGTTCCTTTAGCATAATCCCAGCATGGTGGGGTTGGAAGGGAGCTCTGGAGCTCATCCAGTCCAACCCCTGCTCCAGCAGGGCACCCACAGCAGCTTGCCCAGGAGCACAATGCCCAGGGGGGGTTGGAAGCTCTCCACACAAGGACACTCCACAACCTCTCTGGGCAGCCTGCTCCAGGGCTCAGCACCCTCACACCAAACAACTTTCTCCTGTTCAGGTGGAACCTCCTGGGTTCCAGTTTGTGCCCCTTGCCCCTTGGCCTGTCCCTGGGCACCACTGAGCAGAGTCTGGCCCCAGCCTTTCACTCTCTACAGCTCCTTTAGCTCTTGCTGAGCATTGCTCAGCTCCCCTCTGGGGCTGCTCTTCTGCAGGCTCTCAGCCCCAGGGCTCTCAGCCTTTGCTCCTCACAGAGCTGCTCCAGGCCCCTCAGCAGCTTTGCAGCCTCCCCTGGACTCTCTCCTGCAGTTCCCTGACCCAGGACTTCAAATGTGGCCTCCCTTGGGCAGAGCAGAAGAGCAGGAGAACCTCTCTTGACCTGCTGGCCACACTCTTCTTCATGCACCCCAGGAGACCCTTGGCCTTTCCTACTTCCCTCCTTCTGCCTGTCCATCTGTCTTCTCCTCACAGCCATCCTTCTGTCAGTCACTGTGTCCTCACCTACATCTCTCCCTTTGAGATGTCCTTCTGTCTGTCTTTCCTCCTACCCATTCCCTCCCTCTATCCCATCATCCTTTCTCCTCCCTCTGTCCATCCAGCCACCCTTTCCCCATCCCCTGCTCTCCAGGCCAGGCTGCTGGTGACCTTCTTGGCCACCTGGGCATACCCTGGGCTCATCTTCAGCACCCCCAGGGCCTTTTCCCTGAGGCAGTTCCCAGGATTGTTGTGACCCAGGTGCAGGGACCCATTCCTTGGCCTTGTTGGACCTCAGCCCATGGATCCAGCCTGGCCAGGTCCCCCTGTAGAGCCTCTGACCCTCCAGCAGATCAGCATCTCACCCACATTGGTGCCATCTGCAAACTGCCCGAGGGTGCCTGGAACCCCTTGCCCAGATCATTGATGAAGACATTGACCAGAACTGGCCCAGTGCTGAGCCCTGGGGACACCATTTGTGGCCAGCCACCCACTGGAGCTGGCTCCACTCACTCTTGGGGCCTGGCCACCCAGCCTCTTCCTAACCCAGTGGAGCCCAGCAGTGTGACCACTGCACTAAGCTGTGTGGTGCTGCCCCTGGAGGGAAGGGATCCATCCAGAGGGACCTGCACAGGCTGCAGAGCTGGGCCCAAGCCAACCTCAGGAGGTTCAGCAGACCAAGGACAAGGTCCTGCAGCTGGCTCAGGGCAATCCCAGGCACAGCTATAGGCTGGGCAGGGACTGGCTGGAAGAAAGCAGCCCTGAAGAAAAGGCCTTGGGAGTGCTGGGGGATGAGAAGTTCAACAGAGAATCATAGAACTGTCAGGGTTGGAAGGGACCTCAAGGCTCATCCAGTTCCAATCCCCTGCCATGGGCAGGGACACCTCACACCAGAGCAGGTTGCTCACAGCCACATCCAGCCTGGCCATGAAAATTTCCAGGGATGAGGCTTCTACCACCTTGGAGCCTTCTCTTCTCCAGGCAGCCCAGAGAGCCAAGCAGAGCCTGGGCTGCAGCAGGAGAAGTGTGGCCAGCAGGGCCAGGGAGGGGATTCTCCCCCTCTGCTCCACTCTGCTCAGACCACACCTGGAGCTCTGTGTCCAGTGCTGGAGCCTCTGTTCCAGGAAGGATCTGGAGGTGCTGGAAGGTGTCCAGAGAAGGGCCAGGAGGATGAGCAGAGGGCTGGAGCTGCTCTGCTCTGGAGACAGACTGAGAGAGTTGGGGTTGTGCAGTCTGGAGAGGAGAAGGCTCCCAGGAGACCTTCTTGTGGCCTTCCAGGATCTGAAGGGGGCTACAAAAAAGCTGGGGAGGGACTTTTGAGGGTGTCAGGGAGTGATAGGACTGGGGGGATGGAGCAAAACTAGAAGTGGGGAGATTCAGACTGGATGTTAGGAAGAAGTTGTTCCCCATGAGGGTGGTGAGACACTGGCACAGGCTGCCCAGGGAGGTGGTGGAAGCCTCATCCCTGGAGGTGTTTAAGGCCAGGCTGGAGGTGTCTGTGAGCAACCTGCTGTGGTGTGAGGTGTCCCTGGCCATGGCAGGGGGTTGGAGCTGGACGATCCTTGAGGTCCCTTCCAACCCTGACAGTTCTGTGATTCTATGACCACCCCTGGCACCCTCCCCTGTGCCACCTTTGGGTGCCACATGATGCCCCTCTCACCTTCCCTTCCCCAGCTCTAGCCTGACCCTGGCTGCTTTGTGGCCCCCTGGCCCCCACCATGGAGAACGAGCAGCTCCCAGCCCCACCGCCCTCCAGCAGCGCCGCTGGCACCGGCACTGGCACTGCCCCCACCCCCAGCAGCACTGGCACCGCTCGGCCTCCCCCGCCCCAGATCTCCGTCTACAGCGGCATCCCCGACCGGCAAACCGTCCAGGTACCGCTGGGGGGGGTGTGGGGGTCTGGGGGTGGGGCATTGGGGTGAGGTGTGGGAGCTTGGGGTGCTGGGGGGAGGTATGGGGGGGCATTGAGGTGAGGTATGGGAGCTTGGGGTGCTGGGGTGAAGTATGGGGGCTTGGGGGGGCATTGGGGTGAGGTATGGGGGTTGGGGGGCATTGGGGTGAGGTATGGGAGCTTGGGGTGCTGGGGTGAGGTATGGGGGTTGGGGGGCATTGGGGTGAGGTATGGGGGTTGGGAGGCATTGGGGTGAGGTATGGGAGCTTGGGGTGCTGGGGTGAGGTATGGGGGTTGGGGGGCATTGGGGTGAGGTATGGGGGTTGGGAGGCATTGGGGTGAGGTATGGGAGCTTGGGGGGTGCTGGGGTGAGGTATGGGGGTTGGGGGGCATTGGGGTGAGGTATGGGAGCTTGGGGTGCTGGGGTGAAGTATGGGGGCTTGGGGGGGCATTGGGGTGAGGTATGGGGGTTGGGGGGCATTGGGGTGAGGTATGGGGGTTGGGGGGCATTGGGGTGAGGTATGGGGTTGGGGGCATTGGGGTGAGGTATGGGGGTTGGGGGGCATTGGGGTGAGGTATGGGAGCTTGGGGGGCGCTGGGGTGAGGTATGGGGGTTGGGGGGCATTGGGGTGAGGTATGGGAGCTTGGGGTGCTGGGGTGAGGTATGGGGGTTGGGGGGCATTGGGGTGAGGTATGGGAGCTTGGGGTGCTGGGGTGAGGTATGGGGGTTGGGGGGCATTGGGGTGAGGTATGGGAGTTCTTGTGGTGTGGGGGTATTGGTGTGAGGTATGGGGGTTGGGGGCGCATTGGGGTATTGGGGTGAGGTATGGGGGCTTTGGGGTGCTGGGAGGTGTTGGACGGAGGTATGGGGGTTTGGGGGGTGCTGGGGAGTGTTGGGGTGAGGTATGGGGATTGGGGGTATTGGGGTCAAGTATGGGGTGTTGGGGTGCTAGGGGTTGTTGGGGTGAGGTATGGGGCTTTGGGGGGGCTGAGGGGCATTGGGATGAGGTATGGGAACTTGGGGTGCTGGGGGGTGTTGGGGTGAGGTATGGGATGTTGGGGGGTCTGGGGGGCAGGTTTTTGGGGGGATAATGGGGGTGGCAGGATGTTGGGGTGAGGTACAGGGTGTTGGGGGGCACTGGGGGGTAGGGTTTTAGGGGGTGTGCTGGGGGGTGGCATGGGGTGCTGGAGGGTGTCAGGGGTTTTGGGGGTGCTGGGGTGCAGCCTGGGAACCCCTTTGCCCCCCAGGTGATCCAGCAGGCGCTGCACCGGCAGCCCAACACGGCGGCGCAGTACCTGCAGCAGATGTATGCAGCGCAGCAGCAGCACCTGATGCTGCAGACTGCAGCCCTGCAGCAGCAGCACCTCACCAGTGCCCAGCTCCAGAGCCTGGCTGCTGTCCAGCAGGTATGGGACACCACCACAGTGGTACACAGGTGACAGTCACAGAATTGTTTGGCTTGGAAAAGGTCTCCAAGGTCATCCAGTCCAACCTCAGCCCAACGCCTCCAGGGGCACCAAACCGTGGTCCCAGGTGCCATGGCCACAGGTTTCTTGAACACCTCCAGGGATGGGGACTCCACCACCTCCCTGGGAAGCCTGTGCCAGTCCCTGAGCACTCTTGCAGCGAAGAAATTGTTCCTCATGCCCAACCTAACCCTCCCCTGGGGAAGTTTCAGGCCATTTCTTCTTGTCCTGTTACCTGGTACTAGGGAGCAGAGCCCAACCCCCACCTGCTCCAGCCTCCTCTCAGGGAGCTGCAGAGAGCAGTGAGGTCTCCTCTCAGCCTCCACACTAAACACCCCCAGGTCCCTCAGCTGCTGCTCCCCAGCCCTGTTCTCCAGACCCTTCCCCAGCTTCACTACCCCTCTCTGGACACTTTTGAGCCACCTTCTTGGAGTGAGGAGCCCAAAACTGAACCCAGGATTGGAGGTTTGGCCTCAGCAGTGCCCAGTTCAGGGGGCACAGTCACTTATGGAATCACAGAACTGTCAGGGTTGGAAGGAACCTCAAGGCTCATCCAGTTCCAACCCCCTGCCATGGGCAGGGACACCTCACACCAGATCAAGTTGCCCAGAGCCACCTCCAGCCTGGCCTTAAACACCTCCAGGGATGAGGCTTCCACCACCTCCCTGGGCAGCCTGTGCCAGTGTCTGTACCCTGCTCCTGCTAACGTTTGCCCCTTGCCCCCAGGCCAGCCTGGCAGCCAACAGGCAGAGCAGCTCTTCGGCCAGCAACAGCACCCAGCCCGCTCCGGCGCAGCAGCCCACGGTGAGTGCCCTCTGCCCCCTGCAGCGCCCCCGGCGGCTGGCACCCGGCCGGTGTGGCACGCTGCAGCCCGGTCCCACCGCCCCTTGCAGATCAACCTGGCGACGTCGCCGGCACAGCTGCTGAACCGGGCCCAGGCCGTGGCGCCGGGCGCCTCGGGCATCGCGCAGCAGGCAGTGCTGCTGGGCAACGCCGCCTCGCCCGCCCTCACCGCCAGCCAGGCACAGATGTACCTGCGGGCACAGATGGTAAGGGGGGCGCTGGCACCCGGCTCTGCAGGGTGCCTGGCGTCTGGCTGCGGGGGGTGCCCATGGTCCTGCCAGGGAGTGACTGCGACCAAAACAGTGCCCAGTGGCCTGCTGCAGGCTGGCCAGGACCCTTTAGAGTGCCACAGAGTAGCTGGAACCCATGGGATGTCCATTGCCCTGGTGTGGGGTGCCAATCAGCCTGCCACAGAGTAGCTGGGACCCATAGGATGTCCATTGCCCTGGTGTGGGGTGCCAATCAGCCTGCCACAGAGTAGCTGGGACCCATAGGATGTCCATTGCCCTGGTGTGGGGTGCCCATCAACCTGCCATGGAGTAGCTACAACCCAGGGGATGCCCATTGCCCCGCTGCATGCTGGCCAGGACCCTTTGGAGTGTCCATTGCCCTGGTGTAGTGTGCCCATCAACCTGCCATGGAGTAGCTGCAACCCAGGGGGTGCCCATTGTCCTGTTACAGGGCAGCTGGGACCCATGGGGTGCCCATTGTCCTGGTGTGGGGTGCCCATCAACCTGCCATGGCGTGACTGCAACCCACTGGGTGTCCATTGGCTTGCTGCAGGCTGGCCAGGACCCTTTAGAGTGTCCATTGCCCTGGTGTGGTGTGCCCATCAACCTGCCATGGCGTAGCTGGGACCCATGGGGTGCCCACTGTCCTGCTGTGAGGTGGCCAGGACTCCTAGAGGCCCCATGGTCTTGTTGTGGGATGGGCAGGACCTTGCAGGGTTCCTGGCTCCATAAGGTGCCCATCAACCCACAGGGGGTGTCCCTTGTCCTGCTGTAGGTGGCCAGGACTCATAAGGTGTTTGTCACCCTGCTGCGACTTGGAGGGTGCCCATCATCCCGTTGTGGGGTGGCAGGGCTCTGTAGGGGACCTGACTCTGTAGGGTGCCCATCATCCTGCTGTGGAGTGGCCAGGACTTGGTGGCCATTGTCCAGCTGTGGGGTGCCTGGGACTCGTGGAGTGCCTGTTGTCCCACTGCAGGCCACCTGGGGCCTGTGGGGTGCTGCTTGTCCTGCTCTGGGGTGGCCAGGAGCCATGTGGTGCCCGTGGTGCCACTGTGGGGTGGCTAGGCCCCTGTTGGGTCCATTGCCCTGCTGTGGGATGAGCCTGTGGAGTGCTCATCCTCCTGCTGTGGGGGGGCCAGGACTGGTAGGGTGCCCCTTGTACAGCTGTGGGATCCCTGGGAGTCACAGCAGGGTGGCCAGGATCTGTTGGGTGCCTCTTGTCCTGCCACAGGGACGGGGACATGTGGGGTGGCTCTTGTCCTGCTGTGGGGTGGCCAGGACCCCTTGGGTGCTGGTATCCAGCTGTTGGGCAGCTGGAACACATGGGGTGCCCATTGTCCAGCTGTGGAGTGGTTGGGACTTGTAGGGTGCTTGTCATTGTCTTGCTGTGGGGTGGCCAGGACCTGTGGGGTGCCCCTTGGCCTGCTGTGGGGTGGCCAGGATCTCTGGGGTGCCCCTGGGCCTGCAGCAGAGGGGCCATGACCCATGGGGTGCCCACTGGCCTGCTGTGGGGTGGTTGGAACCCTACAGTGTCCCTGACCCCATTGCTCTGCTCTGGGGTGCTTGGGACTCATAGGGTGTCTGTCATCTAGCTGGGGGGTGACTGGCACCCACTGGGTGGCCGTTGTCCCACTGTGGGGCCCCTGCAGCCTGGGGGGTGCCCATGGTGCTGCTGTAGGGTGGCAGGACCCAGGGGGTGCCCATGGTCCTGCTACAGGGGGGCCAGGACCCTGTTAGAGTCCCTTGACCCTGCAGAGTGCCTCTTGCTCTGCTGAGGGATTCCCAGCCCCATAGGGTGCCCATGGTCCCACTGTGGGGTGCCTGGCACTTGTGGGGTGCCCATTGTCCTGCTGTGGGGTGGCCCAGACCCATCCCCTTGCCTTGGGGGGGGCGGTTGGGACTCTCTGGGGTGTCCTCTACCACACCAGGGGTGCCCAGACCTATAGGGTCCCCATCCCTTGTTGGGGTGCACCCAAGAGACAGGGAGGGCACTGCCAGACTGGGGAGGCCTGGGGACACCTGTGTCATGCCACTGCCCCCCACGCCCCCCATGGGCTGCCCCCAGACCCACTCTCTGTCTCCCCCCAGCTCATCTTCACACCCACGGGCCCGGTCAGTGCCGTCCGCCCCGAGAGCCCGGCGCCAGCCCCGCCACCGGCCCCGCCGCCTGCCCCCCAGCCCGCCGCCCCCCAGGTGAGCCCCACACGCCCCCCAGCCCCCCCAGAACCGTCCCCCAGACCCCTCCTGACCTGCTGCCGTTGCAGGTGCACAGCCTGGCCCTGCGCCCCGCCGGCCCCCACCTCCCTACCCTGGCCATGAAGCCCCCCGGGGGTACCCCACCCCGGGCTGCCCCCCCCCGGGGGCCCCCACCTGACCCTCCTGCCGAGCACCTCAAAAAAGCCGAGGGGGCCGATGCCCGCGCCCACCCCCTGGCTCGCGCCACCGCCCCCACTGCTGCCCACCCGCTCGTCAGCCCAGGTAAGGCTCCGCGCTGTGCCGCGGGGCGTTGCTCTCACACCTACCGATGGTTTGCTGCCCGCTCCGAGGCGATGGCCAGCCCTCTCCTGCCCGCTTCCGGGGGCTGTTGCCCCCACCTCGGGTACTCAGAAAGTCAGGAGGAGGTGAGCGGGATGGGCACAGCCCTCGGGCAGCAACCTGCGGGGGGCTGTTCACTCCCAAACCTCTTGATGGGGCTTGGGTTTCTCTCCTCTGCATGGGACTGGCGGCCCCCAGGGGTGCATCCAGGAAGTCTGGGTGAGGTGCAGCCCCCAGCAGCCTGGGTGGTGTTCACTCTGAAGCCTAATGATGCCCCACACTGGTTTCCTTTGCCTTGGCACCCTGCCTGCAACTGGATCCTTGGGGGCCTACACGTCCCCTGAGGGGCCCTGCCTGGAAGGGCCTCAGCATCCATGGGATCCTGCAGCCCCTGTGGCTTGAGACTCTGCAGTGAGGTGCAGAGAGCTGGAGCAGTGAGGGTGTGGGCCAGGGGACAGGAAGGGGGTGCTGGAGCTCTTGGGGGTGCTGGTATGGCTTCCAAAATGGGGGACACTCCTGCAGCAGCAGCAGGAACTGGCACCACTGCTTGTCAGTAGGCACCAGAGTGAACAGATGCTAAAGAGCAGCCCTGCTAGAGGCAGAGAAGACCCTGGGGGTGGGTAGTATCCATCTGAACTAAAGTACTGGTGACAAGCTGGGGCTCCCTGTCCCCCATCACTGTCCCTGCAGCCTACACCCCGCTGCAGCCCCCCCAGTTCCTGCAGCAGCAGCAGCCAGCACCGAAGCCGATGCAGACGCAGCAGCAGCAGCAGTTCGTCATCCAGCAGCAGCAGCTGGCACCCCGCGGGCAGCCCCCCCAGGGCTCCCCTGCCAACCCCCAACTCCAACCCTTACCCCCTCCCAGCCCTGGCCCGGCCCCCCAACCCAAAGTGGGGGTTCCCCAAGGAACAGGAGGGGGTGAGGGTGGTGCCCCCAACGGGCACCCCACCTGCCACACTGCTCCCCGCAAGTTCCAGCATGCCTCTGCCGTCATCCTGCAGCTGCAGCCCGCAGGCCCCACGGTGAGGGGCCCCCCTGAGCCTCCCAGCAGGGCGTGGGGGTGCAGGGAGGGGAGGGACCTGTCCACTTGTGGTGGGGGGAGGAAAGATTGGGGGAGCTGGGCTGGGTGGGGGGTGCAGGGGCTGGATCCGTGCATGTGTGTGAGGGGGCACGCACGTGGCAGAGCTGCACCCAGGAACCTGCTCCATGCATGTGTGCATGTGTGAACCTGAGCCCTGCACATCTGTGAACCTGAGCCCTGCACATGGGCATGCATGTGCTTGATGCACGTGTGTGTGCACGCTCACGCCAGCTTCATGCCTCTGTGTGTGGTGTGCCAGCTCCTCGGGTGCATGCTCAGGTTTGCCATATGCACCTCCCCCTGTGTATTTGTGTCCCTCAGCTGTGCCCAGGGCCTGATGGATCTGTGCATGTCTGCATGTGTGTGCAAGCGTGTGTGCACGTGTGCCTGCTCCCTGCACACCTGTGCCAAATCCATGCACGGATAAAGGCCAGCTCCATGTGTCTGTGTGCACAGCTGCAAGTGTCTCATCATGCGTGTGCTTGATCCACATGTGTCTGATCCATGCACGTGTGCCAAATCCATCTGTGTCTGTGCACACCTGCTGGTTCCACAGCTGTCTGCTCTGTGCGTGCGCAGGCTCCTGCTAGAGCCATGTGCACACGTGCTGGATCCATGCACAGGTGTGTGCATGCATCTCCCTGATCCATGCACATGTGCTTGAGCCATGCACATCTGACTCACGTGTGCATGGTCGTGCAAGGCCTACATGCATGTGTGTGCATGTGCACACTGGCGCCACATGCATCTGTGCATGCATGCACCAGACCCGTGCATGCCTGTGTGTGCATGCTGGTTCCATGCAGTCGTGCAGACACGTATGTCAGGTTGCACAAGCATGTGCACACGCCTGCCACATCCACACCCACACTTGCATGCTCAAGTGTGCACGCGCATTGGTGTGCACTGCTGTGTGCCACCCACACACACGTGTCTGACTCTCGCCCTCGCGTGTGCCCCACTCCCTTCCCGACACCGCAGCCCCCACTCGGGGTCCCCGAGGGCACCCGCCGGGACCCACCACCCGCCCCGAGGAACACCGAGAGCCCGCCCGCCGCCCCGTCGCAGCCCCCCGCCCTCTCGCCGCCCGTCGCCCCCCCGGGCCCCGACACCCCAGAGGGTGAGCGGACCCCCACGCACGGTAAGAGCTGCCCTGCATCCCCGGGGAACCCATTCGTGACCCTCAGTGAGCCGCAGCAGAGGGAAGCCTAAGTGCCGGCGGAGGGAGCACACTGAGCACGGGGGTCTGCCCTGGCCTTTGGGGGTCCCCAGGCGAGGGCCTCCCCCTTTGGCCGTGGCTGCGGGGGGCACCGCGCTCAGGCGTGCGGACGGGAAGCTGCGGCCCCCAGTCTCGAAGAGACACGTGCTGCAGGGGCGTGGTCTCACTCTCCGGGGTCCCGCCTTCCCGCCCCCGGATTCGCGGAGTGCCGCCGGAGGTGTGACCACGTTCTCCGTAGCCCCGCCCTTTCCCCGCCGCTCTACCCCTCCCGGCCCGCAGGGGGCGCAGGCTGCCCAAGGGGGCGTGGCTCCGCGGCCCCCTCCTCCCGCCTTCAGCCTCCGCCCGCGGGCTGCGTGGGCGCGCGTGCGGCGGCAGCCAATCGGGAGACGCGGGGCGTGGCCCCGCTGCAGGCCCCGCCCGGCCCCGCGCAGCCGCCGCCGCCGCCCCGGCCCGGCCCGGCCCTGCCGCCGCCTTTGTCCGCGCTCGGCCGCCGCCACTGCCGCCACCGTCGCCCTTTGTCCACGACATGGGGCCGCCGAGCCGCTAAGCGCCGCCGGTGAGTGCGGCCTGGCCCGGCCACGCCCAGGCCCGCCCCGGCCAGGCTCGGCCTGCTCCGGCCCGGCCCGGCCCGGCGGGGCGGCGGGCGCTGACCTCACTTCCGCATCCGGCCCCCCCAAACCCCCTCTCCGGTCCCGGCTCCGCGGCCCGGGCGCAGGTAGGGGTGGGGGCAGTGGGTTCCGACGCCGGACAAAGGTGGTGGGGCCTACAGGGGCCTAGCGAGGCCTACCGGGGCCTTGGCGGGCCGGGCGGGGACAGAGCAGATCTTGCTGGGGCAGCTGGGGGGCTTACTGGGGGGGAGGGCTGCTTCCTGGGGTGCATCAGGTCTTACTGGGGCTGTGTGGAGGCGTACTGGGGCATCCTGGGCCTTACTGAGGGAGGTGGGGGATTTCCGAAGTGGCTCTGGCGCTGCTGGGGTCTGTTGGGGTGTACTGAGGTCTCCCTGGGATGTTTTGAGGCTGGCCTGGGGCCTTAGTGATGAGGCTTTAGTGGGCTGGACTGGGCCTTAGCGGGGTAGATCGGATTTTTCGGGACTAGATCAGACCTTAATGGGGTCTGCTGGGATATGCTGGGGCTTTACTGGGCTTTTATTGATGTGTATTGAGGCGTTACTGGGGGCTTACTGGATGTATCTGGGGGCTCTTCAGGGTCTGGAGGCTCTCTGGGCTCCAGCAGGACAGTTTGAGGTGCACTGGGCGGGGGCTGGGGGCTCCCTGGGGCCTCCGTGGATACACGAGAGCTCTTTGGGGCTTACTGGGACCCACTGGGCCACACTGGGAGCGGCAGCAGCTGCTCTCCCCCCGCCCCCCTTTGCCGGAGCAGCCCAGCTGTATGGTAATAGCGGCCCCGGCGTCACCGCCGGCGTCACCGCGTCCCCCGTAACCAGCTGCGTGTGTCGTGCCGTCCCCCGCCCCGTCACCGCGGCCCCCTCTTAGCAGCGCTCTGTGTTCCCTCTGGCACCGCATCCCCTGTAGCCGTCTGTATGTATCGACACCCGATCCCTGTCCCCATGTCCCCGTAGCCGTTTGTGTTTCTCCCTGCCATCCCCGCTGGTGTCCCCATGTCCTCGGGAACCGTCCGTGGGAGCCCCCCCGCCCAGTCTCCACCAGTGTCACCACTTCCTCTGTAACCATCGCTGTCCCCGTGTCCCCCTTAGCCGTCCATGTGTGTCCCCCCACCACTGCATCCCTCACGACTGCCCCCAGTCACTGCTGCTGTCACTGTGTCCCCCATTACCGCTGGGGTCACTACATGTCCCATAGGGGTCTGTGTGTGTCTGGTCCTGTCCCCTGCAACTGTCCTGTGTCCCCATCATTGCCGATGCCACCATGTACCCCCCATCACTCTGTCCCCTCTGTGTTTGTGTCCCCTCATGCCCGTGTCCCCTGTGACTGCCTCATCTGTGTTGGTGTCACTGTGTTCCCCATCACCAGCCCGTGTGTGTCCCCCATTACTGCTGGTGTCACTGTGTGTGTCTCCATCACTGTGCCCCCCACAGCCATCTTTAGTGTGTTTCCTGTCACCACTGGTGTCCCTGTGTCCCCCATAACTGTCCACATGTGTACCCCTCGTCACTGTGTCCCCTGTAACTGCCTCGTCTATGTCCCCTCTCACTGCTGCTGTCACTGTAACTGCCAGCATGTGTGTCCCCCATCACCATGTCCCCCATCTGTGTCCCTGTCACTGCTGATGTCACCACGTTCCCCACAAATGCCTTTTGTGTGTGTTCCTTGTCACTGTTGGTGTCCTTGTGTCCCCTGAAACCACATTGTCTGTGTCCCCCATCACTCCAGGTGTCACTATGTCCCCCAAAACTGTCCATATCTGTACCCCTCATCACTGTGTCCCCTGCAATTGTCTGTGTGTCCCCCATCATTGCTGGTGCCCCCCGTACCTATCCGTGTGTCCTCCATCACTGTGTCCCCTTTAACAGTCTTGTCTGTGTGTCCCTCAATGCTGCTGATGTCCCCCATAACTGTCCATCTGTGTGTCCCCCGTCCCCGTGTCCCCCGTAGCTGTCTGTCTGGGTCCCCCCCGTCACCGTGTCCCCGGTCCCCGCAGAGCCGCCGGCCGACCGCCTTCATGCGCAGCCCCCGCCCCTGGCCAGCGTTCCCGGCATGACCTCGGGCACCGGGAGCTCTGCCGCCACCGTCGCCGGCGCTGCCCCCCACAATGGTGAGAACAAACCCCCCCAGGCCATCGTGAAACCCCAGATCCTCACCCACGTCATCGAGGGCTTCGTCATCCAGGAAGGGGCAGAGCCGTTCCCGGTAAGGTATCCCCGCCGCCGGCGGTCCGGGGAGCGGGGCGGGGGCGGGGGGGCGGCGGGGGGCAGCTGCTGGTGTTGTCCCGCCGCAGGTGGGCCGCTCCTCGCTGCTGGTGGGGACGCTGAAGAAGAAGTATGCACAGGAGCTGCTGGCGGAGAAACTCCCGCAGCAGGACAACACCACCACCACCGACTCCGAGATGGAGGAGCCCTACCTGCAAGGTAGCGCCCGGCCCCCCGGCATGGCACCCCCTGACCCCCCACCGTGGCACCCCCTGAACCCCCGGCGTGGCACCCCCTGACCCCGCCATGGCACCCCCTGACCCCCCGGCGTGGCACCCCCTGACCCCGGCGTGGCACCCCCTGACCCCCCGGCGTGGCACCCCCTGACCCCCCACCGTGGCACCCCCTGACCCCGGCATGGCACCCCCTGACCCCCCAGCGTGGCACCCCTGACCCCCCGGCGTGGCACCCCCTGACCCCCCGGCGTGGCACCCCCTGACCCCGGCATGGCACCCCCTGACCCCGGCATGGCACCCCTGACCCCCCGGCGTGGCACCCCCTGACCCCCAGCGTGGCACCCCCCAGGCTCCCAGCGTGGCACCCCCCAACCACTGGCATGACACCCCCCAACTCCCCCCCGGCATGGCACCCCCCAGGCCCCCACCATGGCACCCCCAGGCTCCCAGCGTGGCACCCCCTGAACCCTTGATGGGGTTCCACAGATCACCCCAAGCCCCTGCCAGGTGGCCCCAGAACTACTCCATCCTCAAATGGGATGGGAGGACCCCAGCTGGGCACCCCCAGAACCACTCCATCCTCAAACAAGGAGTGGTAGAACCCCAAACGTGTGTCCTCACCAAATGGGGTGCAGTAGAGTTCCCCCCCAGCTCCCTGTTCCATGCCCCAGTGGGGTGTGGTGGAGCTCACCCCGTCCAACTGGGTGCCCCCAGGCAGGGTGTGGTAGAGACCCACTTGGGTTCCCCACAAATTATTTCCTCCTTAAGTGACACCCCAAGAGAACCTCTCCAAAACTGAGTGTGTGTGTCCCCCCAGCTTAACTGAGCACCCCCAAAACAATTTCCTCACTAAGTGGAGTGCAATAGAGACCACTCCTCCCCAACTGGGTACCCCCAGAATGATGCCCTCCCCGAGTGGGGTGCAGTAGAGACCCTTCCTCAACTGGGTATCCCCAAATTATTCCCTCCCCAAGTGGGGTGCAGTAGAGACCCCTCCTCCTCAACTGGGTACCCCCAGAATGATGCCCTCCCCAAGTGGGGTGCAGCAGAGACCCCTCTTCCCCAACTGGGCACCCCCAAAACGATTCCCTTTCCCATGTGGGGTGCAGCAGACCCCCCCCACACACCCACCTGGGTTTCACCTCACCCAACTCAGTCTGTCCTACCCCCAATTTCCTCCCCAAATGGGATGTAGTCGAGCCCCCTCTCCCCAACTAATTGCCCCCACCCCATTGGTTGCCCCCCCAAAAAAGACCCCCACTCCAAGCAGGCTGTGGTGGAGACCTCCCCCTCCCAACTAGCTGCCCCCAGCACGGTTCCCCCTTGCAAGCAGGGAGCAGCATCCCCTCCTCCGGCCCCCCCCCCCGCGCCCAGGCGATGTTTTGGGGCTCCCCTCGGCTGAGCTGGTTGCGTTTCTCTCTCTGGGTGTCCCTGCACGCCCCCCAGAGTCCAAAGAGGAGGGGAACCCCCCCAAGCTGAAGTGTGAGCTCTGCGGCCGAGTCGACTTCGCCTACAAGTTCAAGCGCTCCAAGCGCTTCTGCTCCATGGCTTGTGCCAAGAGGTACCCCCAGCCCCCCAACCCCCCCTGCCCCACCCCAAGGGACCCTCTGTGTCCCCCCGCCCCCGTCTCACCCCTTCCCTTCGCCCCCCTGCAGGTACAACGTGGGCTGCACGAAGCGGGTGGGCTTGTTCCACCCCGACCGCAGCAAGCTGCAGAAACCCGGCGGGGGTCCCCCGCACGGCCGCCGCCGAGCCTGCAAAGGGACCCTGCCCGCCCTCGGCAAAGACACCAAGAAGCAGGTGAAGGCGGGCAGGAGGATGGTGGGCCCGCAAGATTCGGGGTGGGGGAAGCAGGGGAGGAGAGGGACGGGAGGTCGGGGGGCGGCGGTGAGCCCGGAGGAGGGCTTGGGCTCTGACGGTGCCGGCCCGCAGCCGCCGGTGTCCCTGCCGCCGGGCTCGGTGACGGCGTCGTTGCAGCTCAACCACAGCCAAGAAGATTCGAGCCGCTGCTCGGACAACTCGAGCTACGAGGAGCCCCTCTCGCCCATCTCCGCCAGCTCCTCCACCTCCCGCCGGCGGCAGGGCGACCGCGACCTGGAGCTGCGCGACATGGAGCTGCCCGACGTGCACGTCCGCGACCTGGCCGCCATCGGCCACCGCTTCCTGCCCAGCGAGCCCAGCAAGTGGAACGTGGAGGACGTCTACGAATTCATTCGCTCCCTGCCCGGTCAGCCCCCGGGGGGACGGAGGCTGGAGGGAGGCGGGATACGAGGGGTGGGGGAGGGGCTGGGAGGTGAAGAAGGCTTTGGGAAGGGTGAATGAGGGGCTGGGGAGATGAATGAGGGGGGTCGGGGTGGGTTTGGGGGGTAAATGAGTCAGGGTGGGGTGAGTTTGGGAGGGTAGTATGAGGGTTTTTTTGGGGTGCAGGGGTGGTTTTGAGGGGTAAATGAGATTTGGAGATAAATGAGGGGGGTTGGGGTGCTTTGGGTGGGTAGTTGGAGTTTTTTGGGGGTGCAGAGGAGGTTTTGGGGTGGTGTTGGGAGGTAAAGAGTGGTTTGGGAGTGATAAATGAGGGTTTGGGAGATGAATGAGGGGGGCTGGGAGGGACTTGGGGGGTAAATGAGTCAGGTTGGGGTGGGGAGTTGGAGTTTTTTAGGGGTGCAGAGGTGGTTTTGGGGTAGCTTTGAGAAGTTAAATGAGATTTGGGGGAGACAAATGAGGGGGTTGGGAGGGTAAACAGAGGCTGGGGTGGTAATGGGAGGTTTTTTGGGGGGCAAAGGTGGTTTTGGGGTGGTTCTGGGTGGTAAATAGGGATTTTGGGGTGGGTTTGGGGGGTACATGAGGGGTTTGGGGTGGTTTGGGGGGTAATGGGGTTTGGGGGGACGGGGTAGATGTGGGGTTTGGGAGGGGTAAATGAGGTTTTTTTGGGGGTGAAGGTGGTTTTGGGGTGGTGTTGGAGGCTAAAGAAGGATTTTGGGGGTGGTTTTGGGGGGGTAAATGAGATTTGGGGGAGATAAATGAGGATTTTGGGGGTGGCTTGGGAGGGTAAGTGGGGATTTGGGGTGCATTTGAGGGAGGGAAGGTATTCTGGGGGGACTAAAGGTTTTGAGGGGAGGTCAAGAAGGGGTTTGGGATGGTTTTAGAGGGTAAGTGGAGGCTTGGGGGTGATTTGGGGAGATAAATTACTGTTGAGGGGGGTAAGTTTATTTTGGGGGTGATTTGGGGGTAAATAGGTTTTGGGGGGTGGTTTTTAAGGGGTAAATGATAGTTTTGGGGGGGTGGAGTGATTTGGGGGGCAAATGAGGTCTGGGGGGGGAGAAAATGAGAGGTTTGGGAATGGATTGGGAGAGGGCACTGAGTTTTGGGGGGTAAGGTTTTTTTTCTGGGCTGGTTTTGGGGTGCAAATGAGGTTTTGGGGGGTTATGGAAGGTAACTGGGGGGTAAATGAGAGCTCTGTGGTCATTTTGGGGGTCATTGGATTTTTGGGGGGGTGGTTGGGGGGGAGCTGGCATTTTTGAGGGGGCTGGGGAGTCAATTGAGGGTTTGAAGTGAGGTTTCCTTGAGGGGTAATAGGGGGTTTTGGGGGTACACAAGGATTTTGGGGTGGCTTGGGGCATAAAGTGAGGGGTTTGAGGAGTTCAGTGAGGGGTGTGGGGGTTTAGGGGAGCAGCTGAGGTTTGGGGGTGTTTTGGGGCAGTAAGTGAAGGATCTGGGATGGTTTGGGGGCTCAAAGGAAGGCTTGGAGGTGGTTGGGGGGTTTAAAGGAAGGTTTGTGGAGGATTGGGGGGGTTAGATGAGAGGTTTGGGAGGCAGTGAGTTTTGGGGTGGTTTGGGGCAATGAGTGAAAGGTTTGGGGTGGTTTGGGGGCTTAAAGACTTTGAATGATTTGGGGGGGTTAGATGAGGAGTTTGGGGGGTCATGGGAGTTTGGGGGGAGGTGTGGTGTTGGGGTGGTTTGGGGCAGTAAGTGAAGGGTTTGGGGTGGATTTGGGGCTTAAATGAAGACTTTTGGGGCGAGTTTGGGGTTTGTGAGTGATTGGGGGGGGTTAGATGAGGAGTTTGGGGGTAATGGGAGTTTGGGGGGGCAGATGTGGTTTTGGGGTGGTTTGGGGCAACAAGTGAGGGGTTTGGGATAGTTTTGGGGTTAGATGAAGGGTTTGGGGGGTAATGGTTTAGGGGTGGACAAAGGTTTCGGGGTGGTTTGGGGCAATAAGGGAGAGGCTTGGGGATGGGTTGGGGGTTAGATGAAGACTATAGGACAAAAGATTTTGGGGTGGTTTGGGGCAATAAGGGAGGGATTTGGGGATGGTTTTGGGGGTTAGATGAGTCTGGGGGTTTAGGGGTGGACAAAGGTTTTGGGGTGGCTTGGGATAGCAAGTGAGGGGTTTGGGATGGGTTTAGGGGTTAGATGAAGGGTTTGGGGGTAACAGGTTCAGAGGGGGGACAAAGGAGGTTTTGGGGTGATTTGGGTGTACAAGTGAGGGGTTTGGGGGTGGTTTTGGGGGTTAGATGATGGGTTTGGGGGATAATAGTTTAACGGGGGACAAATGAGATTTGGGGGTGGTTTGGGTATACAAGTGAGGGGTTTGGGGTGGTTTTGGGGTTAGATGAAGGGTTTGGGGGGAACAGGGGTTCAGAGGGGGGACAAAGGAGGTTTTGGGGTGGTTTGGGGCAGTAAGGGGTTAGGGGCTGAGGGGTTAGATGAGGAGCTTGGGGTGTAATGGGGGTGGTCATTAGGGGTGGACAAATGAGAGTTTGGGGTACAACAAGAGAGGGGTTTGGGGCTGGCTTTGGGGGTTAAATGAGGGGGCTCGGGGGGTAACGGTGGTGCAGGGGTGGACAAAGGAGGTTTCGGAGGTGGTTTGTGTTGCGGAGGGGTGCGGGGGGGAGGGTGGTGAGCGCCCCCCTGTGGCCGCAGGCTGCCAGGAGATCGCGGAGGAGTTCCGTGCGCAGGAGATCGACGGCCAGGCGCTGCTGCTGCTGAAGGAGGATCACCTGATGAGCACCATGAACATCAAGCTGGGGCCGGCGCTCAAGATCTACGCTCGCATCAATATGCTGAAGGACTCCTAGAGCCGGCCGCTGGGGGGGGGGGCACCCATGGGACACACACACCCCACACGCACCCCACCATCTGCCCACCCCCACCCCACCCCCAAAACCCCGCCCTAGCCACGGGGAGGTGGCTGTGGAGTATGGGGGGTGGGGAGCCACATCTGAGCACAACCCAGTCCCGGGGTGACCCCCCCCGGGTGTGTACATAGCCCCTAGCTAGAGTGTCCCCCCCCTCCCCCACCTTCCTCTCAAATACGGGGGGGGGGGTCACCCCCCCCTTTCTTCAGCAGGGATGGGGGGGTCCCCACCTCTCCCCATTGTTCCCCCCTCCCCATAACGGCAGGGCGAAGCAGGATGGTTGCCTTAACGTGTGCCCCCCCAGGCCCCCCCAAAACCTCAGCCAGGATTTGAGCTGCCACCCCCCCGGGGGAGGGGCATCAGCTCCTGGAGGGGGGAGGGGAGCTTGAAGGCATCACCCCCACACACACTGGGGCTGGGTTGGGGGCACCTCAGTCGAGGACAGTGATGGCAGTGGAGGGGGAGGGCTCCCAGGCAGGTAAGGACCCCCCCACACCTCCCTCACACCTCCCCCTCCCCCCCCCCAGGCTTTTTAAGAAAAGAAAAAAAAAAAAAGGAAAAAAAGAAGCTCCCAGGAGTCCTCCCCTCCCCCAGCCCTTTCCTCCTGAGTTTTTTGTTTTTGTTTTTAATAAACACTGAAAAAAGAAAAGGGAAAAAAAGAGACTTGGCTGGTGAGGGGGAGGGCAACTTAGCCTCCCCTGTCACAGCCTCCCCCTTGGGTCCTTCCTGGGTGCCCCCAGGTGCCAGTGTGGGTGGTGGGGATGGGGCTGGTGTCACACCCCTCCCCCACCCAGTCCCTGTGTCCTGGCCTGCAGGACTCAGGAAGGGGGTGGCTGAGGTGTCCCCACTCCGTGCCAGATCCCAGGTGGGACCTTGGGAGGTGCCACCCCTGTGAGTAACCCCCAGAGTCCCAGGGGCAATGGGAACACAGAGCCCCAAAGTACAGGAGGGGACATGCACCATGGTGGTCCCTGGAGCTGGGGACCATGGTTGTGAGGTGTCCCCACAGCTGGCACCCATGATGGTGACATCCCTGGAGCTGGTGGCCATGGTGGTTAGGAGTCCCCAGAGCTGGTGGACATATTGGTGACATGTCCCCAAAATTGGCACTCATGGAAAGGTGTCCCAAGAGCTGATGTCTATAGTGAGGTGTTCCTGGAGGTGGTGACAAGTCCTTGGAGCCAGTGCCTGGCAGAAGGTTTCCCCAGAGCTGGTGGCCATGGTGGGGAGGTGTCCCCAAAGCTGGTGGTTCTCACCAGGTGTCCCTGCCAGGGATGTTCATGTCAGTGACATGCCCCTGAAAGTGGTACTGTGGTGATGTGTCCCTGGACGTGGTGCCCCCAGTGAGGTGTCTCTGGACAGAGCAACATGGAGCTGGTGCCTGTGATTAAGGTGTCCCCAGAGCTGATGTCCATGGTGAAAGGTTCCTGGATCTGATGGCTGGGAATGGTGAGGAGACCTTGGAGCTGGTACCCATGGTGAGGTGTCCCTTGGAGGTGGCAACGTGTCCTTGGAGCTGGTGGCCATGGTGGTGAAGTGTCCCCAGAGCTGGTGTCAGTGTTGCTGAGGTGTCCCTGGAGGTGGTGGCCACAGTGAAGCATTCTTGGAGGTGATGAAACTTGCCCAAAGCTGGTGGCTCTGGTAAGGTGTCCCCAAAGCTGGTGCTCGTTCTGGTGCCATGGAGCTGGTGCCCATGGTGAAGTGGCCATGGTGAGGTGTCTCTTGGAGGTGGCAACATGGAACTGGTGCCCACATAGGTGAGGTGTCCCCAGAGCGGGGGCCTGTGGGGAAGGGTCCTTAGAGCTGGTCTCAGCTTTGAGGTGTGCCAGGTCTGGTGCCCACAGCTCATGGCACAGAACCATGGAACCCTGAAATCGTTTGGGTTGGCAAAGGCCTCCAGGATCACCCAATCCAACCATCAGCCCACAGCCACCAGGGCCACCACCCCATGTCCCACAGCGCCATGGCCTTCAACGTTCCTTCAACACCTCCAGGGCTGTCCCCATAGCCCAAGCCCTGCTGGCCTTAGGGAGGTGTCCCCAGCTCAGGGTGACCCCAGGGGGGCTGCAGCACTGCCACTCCGGGGGGGGGGTTCACAGCAGTGACCCTCCAACCACTGGTGGGGTGACCAACAACCTTCACCACCCCCAGGAGGACCAAGCAGGCCATGCCCTCAGCAGGAAGCTCTGCCCACCCCGGTGCCCTCTGCACAAACCACACCAACAGCTCCGGGACCAATTCACTGCTTTGCTCCTCTTTATTCTTCGTTCCTGGCAGCTGGGGTAGGGGGGGGGCAGGGGAGGGTCCCTCCTTCCCACCCCCACCACCAACACTCCCGGTGGGAGCCCCCCCCCTGCTGTGTATGCCTCAAACCCCTCCCCTCCCCCAGCTCCTCCAACCACCACAAATCACCACAGCAGGGCGGGGGGGAGGAGGGGGAGGGTCAAAAAGGTTGTTTTTTTTTCTCCTCCATTTTCACCTTTTTTTTTTTTTTTTCTTTTTTTTAACCATTTTTTCACCTTTTTTACTAAGGTAGGAACTAGCTCTAGGGAGGTGGGGCTTGGTTTCTTTTGTTTTTTTTTTTTTTTCCTCCCCTCCCCCCAACAAAAAAAAAAAAGCCCCCAAATTGGGGTGGGGGAGGGGATGAAAGGGGGAATCTGGGGGGGTGGGGGTTAAGTGTATAAGAGACTATTTACAAGGTATTAACATGCCGACAAAAGGAGGTTACACATCGCTATGGTACAACATCGAGGGGGAGAGAGCAAGGAAGGAGGGAGAGAAAAAAAAAATAGAGGAGGGGGGTGTTTAAAAATTAAAGGAAGGTAAATGAAACCCCCCCCCCCTCCCCCCCAAGCAGAAAAAAAAAAACAACCCCAAAACAAAAACAACAACCCAAAGGAAACACTGAGTTAAGGCTTAAAAAGTGTATAAAAAAATAACACAGCTCAGCTCCCAAACTGGAACCAAAAGGAGGTTTTGTTGTGGCTTTTGAGGTGGGAGATAGGAGGGGTAGAGGGGGGAGGTGTATGGACACCCCCTCCACTCCCCACTAAATACCCCTCAGCTCTATTTACAGGCACACGGCAAAGCCACTCCCCCTCCCCCCACACACACATCCCCCTCCAAAAAACAGGGATTTTGGAGGGGGTTTCCTTGGAATTTTAAGTGGGGAGGAGGTTGGATGCAGCTGCAGAGTTCTGCCTGGCCTCAAAATGCTTCTCCCCACTCTCCCCTTACCCCACTTTGCAAAAAAAAAAAAAAAAAAAACCTAAAAAACAAAACCGAAACAACCCCAAATTGGTTAAAAATCCCTCCCCTCCCCCCTCCCCCCGGAGGCGGCGGCCGCTGGAGTCCATACTGGCAGGGGGGGAAGCAGGCCCTTGGACGCCCCCTCCCCAAAGCTTCATTTCTGTCTCCGTCCAGGGTGGGGTTTGGGGCTCATTCCTCTGTTCTTAGCAGCACCAAAGTTCTTGGCCAATAAATATAGAATATATATTTGTATCCAAAAGTGATGGGGAGGGGTTGGGAGAGAGGGAGGGCGGGGCAGGACCTCCCCCTTCCCACAACCCCACCTCCTGCGGCCCCCCCAAGCCCCTCCCCTCCCTACCCCACCCTCCCCCCTCCCCAAATTACCCCAACCCGCCGAGATTCAAAGTGCTCTGAAACCGTCGTCTTTGGATGTCACCAAACCCACGGGGAGGGGACAACACGGCCCCAGGGGCGTCCGGCCAGGGCTGGGGTGCTGCAGGTGGGTTCCCTCCTTCTTCCTCTTTCTCCTCCTCCTCCTCGGTGGTGCTGGTGGGGGGGGGGGGGGGTGGTCTCCTGTCCGTCTGTGTTGTGTGTCCCCCCCCCGGGCCCCGAGCCGCCGCCGCTGCCCGCGGTTAGATGAGGGAGATCCGGACAGGGATGCCCGGGGACTCGGTGCGCTGCGGGGAGTGCTGGCTGACCAGGTGCTCCACCACCGTGTGTTTGGACATGTGCTTCATCAGGTATGTCTCCTGGGGAGGGCAGCAACCAGTCAGCATGCTGGCACCACTGGAGCTCAGCCAGCCCAACCCCCTGCCCCAGCAGGGCACCCACAGCAGCTTGCCCAGGAGCACAATGCCCAGGGGGGGTTGGAAGCTCTCCACACAAGGACACTCCACAACCTCTCTGGGCAGCCTGCTCCAGGGCTCAGCACCCTCACACCAAACAACTTTCTCCTTCTGCTCAGGTGGAACCTCCTGGGGTCTAATTTGTGCCCCTTGCCCCTTGTCCATGACTCAACAAGGCCAAGGGCTGGCTCCTGCACTTGGGTCACAACAACCCCAGGAAGGCTCCAGGCTTGGGGCATAGAGGCTGGAACTGCCCAGCAGAGAAGACCTGGGGGTGTTGGTTGGCAGCAGCTGAAGATGAGCCCAGGGTGTGCCCAGGTGGCCAAGGAGGTCACCAGCAGCCTGCCCTGAACCAGCAAGAGTATGGCCAGCAGGAGCAGGGCAGGGATTGTCCCCTTGGACTGGGCACTGATGAGGCCACACCTCAAATCCTGGGTTCAGGTTTGGGCTCCTCAATCCAAGAAGGACATTGAAGGCTGGAGCAGGTCTAGAGAAGGTCAACCAAGCTGGGGAAGGGTCTGGAGAACAGGGCTGGAGAGGAGCAGCTGAGGGACCTGGGGGTGTTCAGCCTGGAGAAGAGGAGGCTGGGGGGAGACCTTCTGGCTCTCTCCAGCTCCATGACATGGGGACAGAGCCAGATAGGAGCTGGGATCTTCTCCCAAGGAACAAGACAGGACAAGAGGAAATGGCCTCAAGTTGAACATAGCAGGGTTTAGGTTGAACATTAGAAGAAACTTCTTCACACAAACTGGCCCAGGCTGCCCAGGGAGGTGGTTGAATCCTCATCCCTGGAGGTGTCTCAGTGCCAGAGAGATGTGGTGCTGAGGGCCATGGTTTAGCCCCAGCCTTGGCAGAGTTAGAGAAGGGTTGGACTGGATGCTCTGAAAGGTCTTCTCCAACCAGAATGATTCTGTGGTTCCATGATTCCTCTCCCTGGCCCCAGCATCTTGCCCCCCACAGGCCCTTTAGCTCTTACTGAGAATTGCTCAGATCCCCTCTGGGGCTGCTCTTCTCCAGGCTCTCAGCCCCAGGGCTCTCAGCCTTTGCTCCTTCCAGAGCTGCTCCAGGCCCCTCAGCAGCTTCCCAGATTCCCCTGGACTCTCTCCAGCAGTTTTCTGTCTCTCTTGTGGGAGCCCAGGACCAGACCCAGAACTCCAGAGATGGCCTCACTAGGGCCGAGTAAAGGGGCAGGAGAACCTCCCTTGACTGGTTGGCCACACTCTGTGCACCATTTGCCTTCTTGGTCACAGAAGTACCTTGCTGGCTCCTGGGCAGTTTGTCCCTCAGCACTCCCAGGTCCTTCTCCTTGGAGCTGCTTCCCAGCAGGTCCCCCCTCACCTGTACTTCTGCAGGAAGGGACCAGGACCCTACCTTGCCCTGGTTGAACTTTCTGAGGTTCCTCTGCCCAACTTCCTCTGCCCAACTCTGCAGCCTGGCCAGGCCTGGCTGGATGGCAGCACAGCCTGAGGGGGCATCAGCCACTCGTGCCAGTTTGGGATCCTTGTTTTTGGGTGCTGGGGGGGTGCTGAGGGGATGCAGGGGGGTGCTGAGGGGGTGCAGGGGGGTCTCACCGAGGTGTAGGCACGGCCACACATGCTGCAGCAGTAGGCCTTGGCGTGCTTGATGGCGTGAGCAGAGAGGTGGATCTGCAGTGAGGCCGAGTCGGTGTAGGCCCGGTAGCAGTTGGGGCACTTGTAGGGCTTGTCCTTGTTGTGCTGGCGCTGGTGGGACTGGGAAACGGTGGAGAAGGAAGGTTATGGTGGACACTGTGCTCCCCACGACCTCCCCATGCCGGGGAGGGGGTTTGGGGGTCCCTCAAGCCCCTCCCGGGTCCTCCCCTGGCGCTGACCTGGAGGTTGGAGAGTTGCGTGAAGGCCTTTTCGCAGCCGGGGTGTGGGCACTTGTAGGGTCTGTCACCAGTGTGGATTCTGGGGACGGAGGGACATCAGTCACTGTCCCCTGTCCGCCCCTCCAGCACCCACCCCAGCACCCCCAGTGACCCCACAGCAGCTGGAGGGGTCACAGCAGGGATGGGGACAGCAGTGACAGCACCCCGTGGAGCAGTGGGGGTGAAGAGCCCAGCAGGGCAGAGAGAGAGCTGGGACAGCACTGGGCTGAGAGCCAGGAGGGCTGGAGGTGAGAAAGGTGCTGGAGGTGATGAGTGTGAAGGGGACAACGAAGGTGCTGGAGGTGATGAGTGTGGAGGGGACAACGAAGGTGCTGGAGGTGATGAGTGTGGAGGGGACAACGAAGGTGCTGGAGGTGATGAGTGTGAAGGGGACAACGAAGGTGCTGGAGGTGATGAGTGTGGAGGGGACAACGAAGGTGCTGGAGGTGATGAGTGTGGAGGGGACAACGAAGGTGCTGGAGGTGATGAGTGTGGAGGGGACAACGAAGGTGCTGGAGGTGATGAGTGTGGAGGGGACAACGAAGGTGCTGGAGGTGATGAGCGTGGAGGGGACAACGAAGGTGCTGGAGGTGATGAGGGTGGAGGGGACAACGAAGGTGCTGGAGGTGATGAGTGTGGAGGGGACAACGAAGGTGCTGGAGGTGATGAGTGTGGAGGGGACAACGAAGGTGCTGGAGGTGATGAGTGTGGAGGGGACAACGAAGGTGCTGGAGGTGATGAGTGTGGAGGGGACAATGAAGGTGCTGGAGGTGATGAGTGTGGAGGGGACAAAGAAGGTGCTGGAGGTGATCAGCAAGGTGGAAGTGATGAAGGCAGTGGAGATGACAAGGGTGGTGGGGATGGATGAGCATGGCAGGGACAAGGGTGGTAGGGACAACGCAGGTGCTGGAGCTGATGGGTGTGGTGGGGATGATGAAGGCAATGGGGACAAGCCTGGTGGGAGTGGATGAGCATGGTGGGGAGGAAGGTGGTGGGGACGATGAGGACAGTGGAGATAGCTGAGTGTGGAGGGGACAAAGAAGGTGCTGGAGGTGATGAGTGTGGAGGGGACAAAGAAGGTGCTGGAGGTGATGAGTGTGGAGGGGACAAAGAAGGTGCTGGAGGTGATGAGTGTGGAGGGGACAAAGAAGGTGCTGGAGGTGATGAGTGTGGTGGGGACAATGAAGGTGCTGGAGGTGATGAGTGTGGTAGGGACAATGAAGGCAGTGGGGACATGTTGGTGTGGTGGGGACGGATGCTCATGGTGGTCTCAGTAGGTAGTGGAGATCATCAGCATGGGGGGCTCGATGAAGGTGGTGGATACTATGAAAGTGCTGGAGATGATGAGCATGGTGGAGATGATGAAGGCAGTGGGGATGAGAAGTATGATGAGGATGGATGCTCATGGTAGGGACAGGTTAGAGTAGTGGGAATGAGGAGCACAGTGGAGATGTATGAGCACGGCAGGGAGCAACGAAGGCGCTGGAGATGATTGGACTATGCTTGGACACAAGGATCTTAAAGGTCTTTTCCAACCCAAATGATTCTTTGATTCTATGATGGGTGTGGTGGGGACAATGAAGATGCTGGAGATGACAAAGATGGTGGGGGTGGATGAGCGTGGTGGGCTCAGTGAAGGTACTGGAGATCACCAGTGTGGTGGGGATTGATGAAGATGATACAGACTGTGAAGATGCTGGAGATCATGAGATGATGAAGGTGGTGGGCATGATGAGCACAGAGAAGTGTGGTGGGGATCAACACAAGTGCTGGAGATGACTGGACTGCATTTGGACTCAATGACTTAAAGGTCTTTTCCAGCCTACCTGACTCTATGATTTCATGATGGGGACAATGAAGGTGCTGGAGATAATGAGCATGGGGGGCAACGAAGATGGTAGAGATCATGAGCATGGTGAGGTGTGTGAAGGTGGTGGAGATAACAGGTGCCTGGAGATGCTGAGCATGGTGGGGATGATGAAGGCAGTGGCACCCATGAACGTGGGAACAGGTGAACATGCCAGGGATGAAGGTGGGGATAGGGACCATGAGCACAGTGGAGACAAGTGAGTGTGACAGGCACACTGAAGGTTCTTAAGATGATATGAGCATGATGGGGCTGGACTGGCATGGTGGGAGCAGTTGACCACCATGCTGGTGTTGATGCAGGCGCTGGAGATGATGAGCATGGTGGGGACAAAGAAGGTGGTGGAGATGGTAAGCACAGTGGAGATAGGTAAGTGTGGTGGGAAGCAATGAAGGTGCTGGAGATGACCAGCAGGGTAGGGTCAGTGAAGGTGCTGGAGATGACCAGCAGGGTGAGCAGAGGTAAATGACCATGGAGGAGCTGATGAATGCAGTAGAGATAAGGAGAGTGGTGGGGCCAATGAAGGCAACAGGGACTGACTGGCATGGTAGGCACAGATGAACATGGCAGGGATCTTTAGTGTGACAGGGACCATGAATGTGCTGGGGAAAATGAAGGTGGTGAAGATGATGACCATGATGGGGGTGACAAAGGCAATGGGGACGAATAAGTGTGGTGGGGGTGGATGGACATGTTGGGGACAAAGAAGGTGGTGAGCATGATGAACACAGTGAGGTCCATGAGTATGGCACGAGAGACGCGGGGTGGACGCCCCAACACCCACTGAAGGGAGACAGGGCTGAAGAACCCCTCCAAAGCCCCTCAGAGCCCTCCCCAGCCCCTCTGACCTCCACCAGGCCCTCTGACCTGGTGTGCTGCTGGAGGTGGGAGAGCTGGCGGAAGGACTTCTCGCAGTAGGAGCAGTGGTAGGGTTTGACGCCCAGGTGGATGCGGAGGTGCTGGGCCAGGTAGGAGGCGTTGGCGAAGGACTTGGAGCAGTGAGGGCACTTGTGGGGCTTGGCCTCTGTGTGCGACTTGGAGTGGATCTGCATCTCCGACTTGGTGAAGAACGTCAAGGGGCAGACCTTACACCTGGAGAGGTGGGCGGGTGGAGAACCCCGCAGGGACCAGGCTGGGGTTGGGGGGAGCACCCCAACGGCACCTTGGCCTCCCTCCCAGCGGGCGGGTGGGTGCCTACCTGTACGTCTTGCCCTCTTTGGCCGTCTCCCCAGAAGCCAGGATGGGATAAGGAACCACCAGGACTGGTGGGCCCGAGGGATTTTCCGCCTTGATCTTCTTCCGGCCTCGCTCGGTCTTGGGTGCTCCCAACAAACCGTGGCCCTGGATTGTCTTTATGGAGTCGAGGAGTGGGGGGCTGGTGATCCCTGAGATTAGGGTGGGCGAGGAGGCGATGAGGCGACTCTGGCTGGTGGAGGTGGGAGTTGAAGGGGTGGTGGTCCCTGTCCCTGGGCTGGACTCCGAGGTGCTGACCGCCGGAGCACGAGAAGCCAGCCCCAACCCTGGTGAGCAAAAAGAGAGGGCGGGTGTTACATTTTGAGGGGGTCCAACCTTCCCTCTTCTCCCCTAAATTGAGGGGAACCCTCCCCAAAAACATCCACAGAAGCCACCAACCCTCCCACACCATGGGGGTCTGCAAAAAGTCTTCGTGGTGGTACCTGTGACGGTGCTGGTGGCTGGCCGGGCGTGGAGGGCCACATCAGGCTGGGGGACAGCTTGAGGATGGAGACCTGGGACTTGCTGGAGTTTGGGGAGGGACATGATGGACTGGCTGCTATCGGCGGGGGAGGGGGGCACCAGGAGGGGCTGCTGGGAGGCCACCGAGGTGGGGGGCAAGTGTGGGGGTCGGATCTTCTCTGCCATCAACTGCTCCTTGATTTTGTTGATGAGGACAAGGTTGTCCAGCTGGTGGTGGGGTGGGAGAAGAAGGCATAGGTGGGTCAGAAGTAGAGGAGTCAGCACCTTCCATGTCCCTCTTTCCTCCCCCCTCCCAAAAATCCCACTGGTGGGAGCAGGGGGGGTCCTACCTGGCTGGGCATGGTTGGGGGGGGCGGCCAGAAGTAGGGGTTGTTGAAGCGAGGTTCCGCCATCCTGTGGGGAGAAAAGGTGGGGGTGGGTTATGGGGGGGGCACCAGACACTGCACAGACCCTGCCCCTTCCCATGTCCCACCTCCAACCCCCCTCAAAAAAAGAAAACAACCCCCAGGCTCTGTAAGAGGGCAGGGAGCAGGCAGGGAGCAGGCAGGGCTGGGGGCAACATATAAGGGCCTTGAAGACCCCAAAATACCACTGAGGATGAGGAGTGTAGATACCTCCAGGGCTTAGATTTGGGGTTTTTTACTCCAGATTTTTGCCTCTGGCAAAATCTGGGGTAAAAAACCCCAAATCTAAGCCCTGGAGGTATCTATACTGCTCCTGCAGTATCTCCAAGGAGGGATTCTAGAGGTGGGCACAACGGTGGCACACTGAACATCAACCCAACCCTGCTTGGGCTGATTCCACACCCCAAAATACCACCCCTAATCCTAAGGGAAGCTCCCAAGGGAATTTCAAGGCAGCATCCAGAGAGGCTTGATTGGAAACCAAACAGCAGCAGGGCCAGGACGTGGTGGGAAAAGGAATTTCTTGGAGACAGGGAATGTTAGGAAGGGGGACACCAAGGACACTGGCATCACTGGGCAGCACTGCACTGGCAAACCCCATTCTGGGGGCAGGGGGGGTAAGGGGTAAGGGGTCTATGAGACCCTGATGGGATGCAGAGAGGAGGTCCCTGGGGAGATAAGGATGGGATCCTGGGAGAAACCAGACCAGCAAAGCATGTCCCCAAAAGCCATCAGTGGGGTGGGATTTGGGGGTGACTACGGCAGAGCGGCGGCAGTTGGGGAAAGCAAGGCAAGGCAAGGACATGGCTGCTGGATGGGTGGCCTCCTCCAAGGGGTGATGGTGCCACCAGGAGCATCCCTGCTACCACAGAACAAGTGCTGTGGGGTGGGATGGGACAATCAGCCATCCATCTTCTCCTCATCATCATCACGCTCACTTGGTGTCCCTTAGTTTAAGTCAGAGCCTGGACTCTGGTGGACTGCATGCAGAAAAGGGCTGCCGGTCCCAGCAAGAGGGGTACTGGATCCCACTGGGAATTGAGCACCCCCACAGCTGCGGGCCCAACCCCTCCAGGCTGGTTTTGTGGGGGAACTGAGGCAGGGAGGAGGGGAGCACCTGACTGTGGCGATTCGGAGCGGCGCGGGCCAAGGCGAGTTTCAGGGCAACACAGAGCGAGGGCTGCAGGCAACACCCAGGAACCAGAGATGTTTTGATGGCAGACCCCAAATCCCCCTTCCCTGCCTCCAACTGCTCCATGCCACCCTCCACCTGCACCAAATCCTGTCTTTTTCAGTGAAAGCAGCCCCAGATCCTCACAGTATTCCCTTGGTAAGTTTGCAGATAGCATCAAGTTGATGTGCTGGAGGGCAAGAGGCTCCACAGAGGGCACTGGCCAGGCTGGTTGGATGGGTGGACTGGAGGTCAACGGGATGAGGTTCAACAAGGCCAAGGGCTGGCTCCTGCACTTGGGTCACAACAACCACATGAAGGCTCCAGGCTTGGGGCATAGGGGCTGGAAACTGCCCAGCAGAGAAGACCTGGGGGTGTTGGTTGGCAGCAGCTGAAGATGAGCCCAGGGTGTGCCCAGGGGGCCAAGAAAGTCACCAGCAGCCTGACCTGTAGCAGCAAGAGTATGGCCAGCAGGTGCAGGGCAGGGATTGTCCCCTTGGACTGGGCACTGATGAGGCCACACCTCAAATCCTGGGTTCAGGTTTGGGCCTCTCACTCTGTGAAGGACATTGAAGGCTGGAGCAGGTCTAGAGAAGGTCAACCAAGCTGGGGAAGGGTCTGGAGAACAGGGCTAGGCAGGAGCAGCTGACGGACCTGGGGGTGTTCAGCCTGGAGAAGAGGAAGCGGAGGAGAGACCTTCTGGCTCTCTACAACTCCCAAAAGGTTGGAGCCAGATGGAGGTTGGTCTCTTCTCCCAAGGAACAAGAGACAGACAAGAGGAAATAGCCTCAAGTTGCCCCAGAGGAGGTTTAGGTTGGACATGAGGAACAATTTCTTTGCTGCAAGAGTGGTCAGGCACTGGCACAGGCTGCCCTGGGAGGTGGTGGAGTCCCCATCCCTGGAGGTGTTCAAGAAACCTGTGGCCATAGCACTTGGGGCCATGGTTTAATGGCCATGGTGGTGTTGGGCTGATGGTTGGACTCCATGATCGAAAAGAGCTTTTCCAACCCAAACAATTCCCTGATTCTATGAATTTTCCCCATTTTCTCTCCACCCCCACATCTGCAGCAGAGCCAGGAGCCCCAGTGGGCACCAGCTGCTCTCTATAGGTTCTATAGGGTCTACACACTGCCCACAGCCACAGCTAACCCACAGCTACACAAGGATGTGTGGAAGATCCCTAGGGATGATGGGAGAAAGATGGAGGAAGGGGCTGGAGCAGCAGGAGATGGGGCCAGCAGTGGAGGGAAATGTTCCTGTTGTGCAGCCAGGCAGGAAAGCTGGCAGCAGGCACGGGAGAGCAGGGAGGAAAGCAAGCAGAGGGCAGGCAGGAGTGCAGGAAGCAGACAGGTAGGAGTGCAGGCAGGAAAGCAGGCAGAGGAGTGTAGACAGGAAAGTAGATAGTGAGCAGGCAGCAAGCAGGCAGGAGTGCAGGCAGACAGCAAGCAGCAGGCAGATCAGTGTAGGCAGGAAAGCAGGAAGCAGAAAGGCAGGAGTGCAGGCAGGGCAGCAGGTATCCAAAGTACAGGCAGGAAAGCAAGCAGCAGGCAGAGGAGCCCAGGTAGGGAAGTGGGCAGGCAGAAAAGCAGGCAGAGGAGTGCAGGCAGGAAAACAAACAGTGAGGTGCAGGCAGCAGGACTCTGGGCACCCTCTGCCATGGCTGAGCACCCCGGCACAAACCCCTCCAGCTCGGCTGTGGCGTGGGAAAACAGGAAGCCGGCACTGGGATGAGAAAATGGGATTCTTGGAGCTGCTCCCCCTTCCCAGCAGGTGCCCTGCGACCTCCGTCCTTCCCATCTGTCTGTCCATCCATCTATCCCTCCTTCTCCCTGACCCCAGAGCATGCCGGGCTCCCCCAGAGCCAGCGCTGGTACCAAGAAACGATCCAAAGCATCCCCAAACCACCATCAGGCCGCGGCACGAAGCACCACCAGCATTCCTCAGACCCCTCATGCAACGCTCCAGGGGGGCTGGCAAAGGCACGAAGCACATTTTGGGGAGGGAAGTACAAATATCACGTGTGCCCCCCTCCCTGCCTCCACCCGGGGAGGTCTTATTGCACTCATTCTAAACTCTCTGCTCAGAGCAAGATGAACCCAGAATCAAGAGGAAAGAAACGGTCAGTGTGCCAAAAAAAATCCCAAAAGTCCTGTTCCTGTCCCGATTTCGCATCAGGAATGGTGCAGAATTTCAGCAGGAGAGGCTTCCCCCCTCTGCCAGGGCTGGGATGGCAGGGGGAGGGAGCAGGAGGGGATGGAAAGCAGATGGAGAAATAAAATAAATATCTAACCCCCCCTTTTTTCTAGATTCTGGGCTAACTATGAAAAATGGAAGCTGACATGCAGCAGAGGGAGGAAAAACATGGAAGGAAACCCATTAAAATGGAAATTAAGCAAGGTGGGGAATGCTGCAGCATGCCTGCCCTGGCTCTGTGGGGCACGAGGGGCATGGTAGGGCTCTCTGTGCCCCCCAGAATTTGGCTGGTTAGGGGATTTTTCTGTGGCATGGTGTGGGAGAACACCAGGCGTCCTCCACCAGCACTGGATTTGGCCAACTTGGGGATGCCAAAGGTTGTCCTGAGAGGTGTCGGCAGATGCCAAAAGCATCGTGGCCACCCAAGCGGGCATGGATGGAGAGGGAGGTCAGAAGAGCAAGCAGGAAGATGCAGGAAGCCCCAAAAGGTGGGGCTGAACCCCAAACCGCGGCGGGACGGCATAGTACCCAGCACCCACCGCACAGCGGGGCGAAGCAATAGCACCTTGGGCCAACCCTAAAGACACCAAAACCATCACCTCGGCACCCACGGGGAAGGCAGAGAGCAAGAGAAGCCAGGGCAAGAGGCAAAGGGGAAAGAGGGCTGGTGGCGGCGGCGGCAGCGAGGGGTCGGCGGTGGCGAGGTGACCGGGTGGGACGCCGGTGTTTTGGTACTCACAGGCTGGCCTCAGTAGCCAGGTGGCCGCAGCTGCCTGGGGAGACGTGTCGATGAGGCTCCAGATTGATGGGAGGTAGATGATGGCACGGGTGGGCACGAGCTCACTAGAGCCTTCCAACTTCCTACCCAACTGCCGCTAAGTCAAGCTACAGTTCTCTAGGGAACGCCTCTACCTTGGCAGCCCTCTCTGTCTCGCCTTCGCTGAAATAAAAAGAAACAAGAGATTTCTTTGCACGGCACCGCCGGGAGCAAAGGGACAGCCGCCGGGGACCGGCAAACCCCGAGGCCAGCGAGCCATCACCCACCCGCTACAGCCAGCCAACAGGGAGGCGAGAGGAAGGGACCTGGGGTGCCTCAACGTGCCCTCGGCCGTGCAAGAAGCTGAGCCCTCAGCGACCCCAACCTGTCCTGGCAAGTGTGTCAGGGCACAGCCTCCCTCCCCATGCCAAGCGGCGAGCGCTGGAAAGCTGACTGCGGCCCAATTCGGCGCGGGAGGGATAGAGCCAAGAAGGGTGGGGGTCCCCTGTGTCTTGTATGTCCCTCACCACCATCAGACAGACAGGGGATGGTGACATAGCCATGTCCCCATCACCTCCTGCAGCTGGGCAAGGGCAGAACGTGGCTCTGCCCTGCTCCGTGCCTCAATTTCCCCCGAAAACCAGGACACCACGGCCCCTCTCCCCACTAGGGACAGATTTCCCCTGGAGCAGGAGGAGTTTATCCAGGGAAAGCGAGTGCCCAGCCACAGAAAAGAAAAACAACAAACCCCAATCCCAGAGGACCGGGGTGGGAAAGCAGCATCCGGCACCATCCCGCGAAGGCACATCCCTTCCCACCCGGATTGTCCTCATCCGGGAGGGATTTACCCCAAAGCAGAGGGGGCAGAAGGCAGGCGAGGCCGACGGGGGGGGGGGGGGGGGGGGGGGGGGGCAGACCACGCGCCAGAAGAATGCACCCAAGATGGAACCAATTAAACCCCCTCTGCTTCCGCCCCCCGAAGGGCTCTTCACTGGGGTTTCTCCTGTGAATTTTCAACAAAACCAACCCAAAACAAGCCCTAGTGGAAAGCTCATCCCAGTCTGGGGCCGGGGAGGGGGGTGGGGTGGGACGGGGTGGTCCCTGCTGGGAAAGGGGGGATGTGGGCACAGGAATGAGGAGCCAAGCACCGGTGTGAAGCTAAAGGAGAGGCAAAGCCACGCTGGGGACCACCACGGGGTGTCCCCTCAACATCCCAGGGATGAAGAAGGAGAGGAGGAGTGAAGCGGGGAGGCAATGC
Organism: Indicator indicator; assembly: GCF_027791375.1. NCBI lineage: Eukaryota > Metazoa > Chordata > Aves > Piciformes > Indicatoridae > Indicator > Indicator indicator. The sequence goes on along the minus strand of NC_072041.1, from coordinate 8,711,581 downwards.
TCCCTAGAAGATGAGGGGCAGTGTGACCCCAAACCCTCAGGGTCTAAACACTGTCCATCTGTCCTCTCACCGATGGGGACACCTGTGGGCACAGGGAAACCTGGCACCCACAGGGTGACACTCATGCCAAACACTGGACCTGCGTCCCCCTGCCAAACACACCATTCCCCAATGCTGCAGGGGGGTACCTGCTTCCCCAGACCCCCAAATACAGCCACCCCCCAAAAAGAGACCAGCAAGGCACCTCACAAGGCAAAGCAGCCAGCATGGGGGGAAGAGGCAGCAAGGGGAGAGTCTGGAGAGCACCCATGGGTGCCAGTGGGCACGGAACCCGAGGCACAGGCAGCTGAGCAGGGGATGGGTTGCCCGAGGAGGTAGTGAGCGCGCACCGGATCCAACATGCACTTGTGACATTGCACCCCCCAAAATCCACCGTGTGGAGGCCAAAAACACAACAGGGGAGGGGGTACGAGGGAGAGAAAGATTATTTGACACAGATAAATGGCTGCACCTTAAAAAAGACATGTCAAGTCGTCACACACCGTCAGCGGGGTCCCCTCTGCCCACCGGATCTGTTCCCCTCCCTTCCCCTTCAGGGGAGTGGGGTGGGCAGGTGGCCCCAACACTCCCCAGAATCCCCCAGGAAGGCTAAAAGCTGTCCCCACCGACATACAAATATATATATGCGTGTGCTAAGAGCTCTCTTCTGTCCATCCCTATGCCGTTATGTGCATATATATATCATTTTTACATGCAAGGATCCCACTCCACGCACACACCCCCCCACCTAGGTTGCTTAGAGTTTAGAGCTCTAGCTGGGGGTTGTCTTCCCCGCTCCGGTGCCCTGGGGACAGCCGGGATGCCCACCTCTGCGAGTACTGGCGTTGCTTCCCCTTATCCGCCGCGTCCATCTCCAGCTCTAGCTGAGCCCGGGTGCTGCACGCGGGGCGTTTCTCTACGGGGGGACAAGGAGGACAACTTCACACACCCCGAACCCACCGCCAGCCCCCGGCGCACAAGATCCCGCAGCGAAGGAGGAGGAGGAGGAGGAGGAGGAAGAGGAGAAGGAGGAGGATGAGGAGGAACAACAAAAGCGAAGCGGCTCCGACCTACCCGACCTGTGGGAGCGTGGGGTTTTGCCTGGAAATAGAGAAAAAAAATATAAAAATAATAAGAATAATTTTTTTAAAAAAAACAAAAGTAAAAAGATGGGGTTTGGGGGGGATGGTTTTTTAACTAGCCCGGCGAGGACCCCCCCACCCCAAGCTGCCGGAGAGGCCGAGGGATGGGGAGCTGGCTGTAAAATCAGGATTGAAATCCATCCCTGGGCTGCCTCTTGGCAAATTGCACGCCGGGAGGGCCCAAAAAACTTTTTTTACCTCCTTGCTAAAATATCTCTTTTACAATCTCAAAGGCCTCAGGCTTGAAGCCACTATCGCCTGGCTCCATCCTCCCCGGGTTCAAAAACCCAGCTGATGTCTGAAGGACCGTGGTGGGGAGTGTGGGGAGGAAACAAATAACCAAACCCAAAGCGAGGAGCATCCTCCGACCTTGCTGGGAGAAAAAAAAAAAAAAACAAAACAAACATACAAAAAGAAATCTTTTTTTAAATAAAGAAAAAAACAAACAAAAAGCAAGAAAGGGGGGGGGGGGAGAAATGGGGGGGAAAAAAGGAATAAAAATCAGCAAATTAATAATTCCTGGGGTTAAAAAACGCATCTGTGGTCACGCCGGCTTGAAGCTCCCCCCCAGGCCCCCCGACGTGGCAGGGAGATTATGGATGTATAAATAGTATATGGCTAAATATATGTCCAGGCAGGCAGACAGACAGACAGACAGACCGACCGACCTCGGAACAGCCATGGAAATTTGGGTCCCTCGCTAAAGCTGCCGCATTCCTGCCAAAACGCCATGCGAAAAAATCAAATCTATACTCTTTCCCCCAACCCCACACACACTGCTCTCCCTCAGACCTTCCAGCCAGACTTTCTAGACAAAACCGGTTAATGCGGAAAGAGAGGGAAAGGAAGAGAGGAAAAAAAAAACCAAAACAAAACCAAACCAAAAACAAGTGGAGGAGGAAAAAAAAAAAAGAAAAAGGAATAAAACCGATGAGAATCATCATAATAACCACCCCCCCTCCCTCCCCGAGCGTCTTCCGCCACCCCCTGTGTAAGGAAAAAAAAAAAAGGCAGTGAATAAATCAAAAAGCCACGAATAAAGGGGAAAAAAAAAGGCAAACAGCTACACCACCCCCCCCAAGAAAAAAAAACATGCAACATCCACCAAAATAGGTACGTTCAGCTGCAATTAACTTTTCCATTAGACCATCCAGAGCGAGAGAAAAAAGAGAAAATCCAGCAAAATGGATATTTTCCTGGATGTCCCCTTTCCCCCCCCCCTTTCCTCCCCCTCCCCTCCTTTTCCTTCTTCCTCCTCAGCGAAAGGGAATTGGGGGGGGGGGGTGGTGTAAAAAAAATGAAATAATGTTAAAAAATACTAAAAGGGAAGGGAGGGAAAAAAAAAAAAAAAAGCGAAGTTTGGCGTTAAGTGAAGTTGAAATCCTCGACCTGGGAGGGGAGATTGGGGATGGGGGGGGGGGTGGGGGTGGGGGCTTTTTTTTTTTCTTTTCCAGACAAAAAGGCCGGGGGATGGGAAGGGGGGGATTGGGAAAAGAAGGGGGGGGATTGGGAAAAGAAGGGGGGGGATTGGGAAAAGAAGAGGGGGGGGGGGGGGTTGGCCCGGCCTGGAGCTTTCTTCCCCCCCCCTCCCCCTTTCACCCGCCGCCTCTCCCACATTCTCAGACGGTTTTATTAAAATTCGCAGACAAAAGGAAAACAAAAATGGCAGCCCCGGCTTATTTTTAAATCGCCAGGACGGGGACGCCATATTCTGCAGATCTGCGAGGAAGGGAAAGAGGGAGGGAAGGGGAGGGAGACTTGGGGGGGGGGGGGGGGAAGGAGGAGGAGAGGAAGAGAAACGAGAGTGAAAAAAAAAAAAAATTTAAAAATTAGAATTAAAAAAAAAAATATTTCGATTTTAAAACACACACACACACACACCCTCCCTCCCCCAAAATGCAGCGCTGGCAGAAAAATAGAGAAGCGTTAGAGGAGTGTGGGGGTGTGGGGCCGCCCCACACACCAGAGTCATACCCGGGGTGAGGGAGGGTTTTGGGGTTGGGGTGGGGGTGGGAGGCTGAGGTGTTTTGGAGAGATATGGGGGGGAAAGGAAGGGAAGGAAAGGGGGGAGGGAAGGAAGGGAAGAGGAAAGGAAGGGAAAAAAAAAAAAAGAGAGAAAAAAAAAAAGCACCGGGGGGGGGGGGGGGGGAAGGAAAAAAAAAGCAGACACTTCCTATACCAACAGCCATGCTGCCCCGCCGCTCCCGCCGCTCCGCCGCCGCAGGAAGATGGGGCCCGCGCCGCCCGCCTCCGCGCCCGCCCCTGCCGCCCGCCCAGCCCCGGGACGCGGCGGGCCCGGCCCGGCGCCGCCTTCACCCCCCCACCCTCCCCCGAAACCCCCACGGTACCGGCAGAAGGGGAACACAGGGGGAAATGGGGGATGGGGTTGGGGGAGCTCTGAGGCATCCCAAACCTTTGCTGCCCCTCAGCGTTCTCCCCCCCGCCCCCGCCTCGAAGCGCCTCAGAGCGGCCTCCCACCCGGATCTCTTCAGAGTCCCCCGCGGTACCCTCAGACCTCCCTGGGTCTCCTCAGTGGATTCCTTCGGTTCTCTTCAGCACCCCCCACCGCCAAATCTCGGTACCCCCGGTTCTCAGCATTCCGGATCCCCTCAGATCCCTCCAAAGCTTCTCAGTACCCCCAGTTCTCAGCTCTCCGGATCCCTCCAAAGCTCCTCAGCCCCTCCCTGGATCTCCTCAGAGCCCCCGAAGCTCCTCAGACACCCCCCCCCTTCCCCACTCCGGGGTCCCTCAGGCCCCCTGGGTTGAGGCCCTTCAGTTCCCCTCAGCTCCCTCAGTTCTCCTCAACCCCACCACATCTCAACCCCCCCCCCCGATCCTGTCACACCCTCCCCTGTTCCCCTCAGACCCCCCCCTGGATCTCGTCATTACCTTTGGCTCTTTTCACCCCCCCAGGTTCTACTTAGATACCCCAAATCTCAGCCCCACTGGCTCTCCTCAGTTCTCAGACCCACTCCCAGATCTCCTCAGAGCCCCTGAGTTCCCTCAGCCCCCCTGGACCACCCCAGCTCCCTTAGTTCCCCTCAGTCCCCACAAATGTCCTCAGCACCCTCACTTCTCTTCACCCCCCTCCCCCCTGGTTTGCCTTAGTCTCCCCCTTCTAAAAATCTCTTCAGCCCTCCCAGGGCTCCTCAACTCCCCTCTAGATTCCACTAGGCCCCAAATTCTCCTCAGACCCCCCCCCCCCAAATTCTCAAACCCCCCTCCCAAATTCTTCTCAGACCTTCCAAACGTCTTAGTATCTTCAGCCCCTCTGAATCCTCTCAGCCCTCCCTGTTCTCCTCAGTCTCCCCTCAAATCTCACCCCCCTCCCCAGTTCCCCCCAGTTCTACTCAGCCTTCAGACCCCCCCCACATCTTCTCAGACTCCCCAGGTTTCCTCAGTCTCCCCCAGCTCCCTTCATCCTCCACCAGTTCCCCTCAGCCCCCTCCCCAAACCTTCTCAGTACCCCCTGGCTCTCCTCACCTCCCCCCCTGCTGGTTCTCCTCAGCTCTCCCAAAGCTGCTCAGCACCTTGGTTCTCTTCAGCCCCCCCGGTTTGCCTCAGTTCCCCCACAAATCTCTTCAGCCCTCCCAGGTCCCCTCAGTCCCCCCTGGATGCTGTCGCCCTCCCTCCCACTTCCCCCAAATCTCCTCAGCCCCTCTCTCTGCAGCCCCACAGCTCCCCTCAGGCTATCACCCTCCACCTTTGGGGCCCCCCTTGTGGGTCTTCACAGCCCCTGCAGGGACTGTGCCTCCCACCCAGTCCCCCCATTTTTGCTTCAGCCTCTTGAAGGTTCCCCCTGTTTCTCTGGATGTCTCCCCTTCATCTCAGGGTCTCCCCATCCCCTCTGTGGGTCTCTGCATCCCCCAGGATCTCCCCAACCCTCACAGCTTTGTCAGCCCCTTCAGCCTCCCCATTTGCTTTCTCCTTTCCAAGTCCTTTCCAAGAAAGATCTTTTTTTTTCTTTCTTTTTTTTTTAACTTAAATTTATTTCTCTCTCTTTTTTTTTTTCTTCATCATTTTATCCATGTGTCTTCCTCCTTCTCACCCCAAATCAGCATTTGCAGCCCATAGGTAAAGGAAAAGGGAGATAAATTCCATCCAGTTCCCTTCTTTCTTCTCCCAGGCCCAGGGGATGATGATGCTTCTGAGTTTCCAACTTTAAAATAATTCAAAGACAACCCCAAATAGTAATAGTAGTAATAGTAATAATAATAATATCCTCACAAACTGGAGGGGGGGGATTTTTTTCATTATTTCCCAAAAGGGTCCAATAAGGAGGGTGAGGGAGAAGGATGCTCTGTGTGGATGGAACCCTAATTAGCAAACCCAAATGATACCTCTGAGAGAGAGGTAGAAAGTGGGGAAGGCTGTGGGGAAGGCCCTGGGATGGGATGGGATGGGGTGGGATGGGATGGGCTTCCAAGAAGTGTCCACCAAGGTGTGGGCCTTGGGCATCTGGTGCTTTGGGATGAGCTTCTAAGAACTCTCCACAGAAGTATGGGATGTCCATCTGCAGCTGCCCCAGGTGAATGGAGGGGGTATGAAGGCCCCAAGGAAGGTCTAGATCAAGGCAATGCTTTGCAGTGATCCTTTGGGTTTGGTTGTATCCTCTACCCACATCTCCTGCTCTTCTTTGGCACCACCAGCAACAGCTGGCCTGGGATTCCCCCCATCACCCAACATTTCCCCATCCTGGAAGGTCCCCAGATCCGTAAATTGTCCATGACTCAACCCAGAACCGGAGCCAGCAGCTCCCAAACTCCCCTTTCATCTGATTTTCAGATGGTGACACCTGGCAGTTGCCACTCAACACTGGCATCACCACAAAAGGGGACACCAGGAGAGCCTGGAACATGTTGGAGCTTCTCTGGTGTCCCTTAAGCCACTGGTGTCTGTCACCAGTGCCGCCAATTTCCTCCTGGTTGGGTTGATTCCCACTGAGGATTTCACTTCTGCTGCAGTCTGAGGCTTTTGGCTGCTGGGACTTTTTTTTTCCTTGGCTGTGATTATGAAACTTCTGGTTTTAAACCTCTGCACCACCCAAGGTGATTCCCAATTCCTTAGGGGCGGGGGGGGGGGGGGAGGGGAAAGGATTTATCCTGTGGCAGGAGGATCACAGTGAGCATGAGGAGGTCCATCAAGGCTTGGTGAACATCTCCTGGGACTGTCCACATAAAAGCTGGCTGAGATAAGCAACGCTCCAGGCTTTTTCTCCGACCCCAGGTTGGGTGGATTTAATCTTGGGTGTGGGAAAGGGGCCCCTTTCCTGGGGAGGTGGTTGGTATGCAGGGATAAGAAAATAAAACAAGAAAAATAAACCCCTGCCTGGCTCCATCTTGGGTTGAAAAATGGAGGAAATAAGCACTTGCCTCCCACCAAAAAATAAATAAAAGCGATGGTTCCAAGGCTGGGTTTGCTCCCAGGAGTGATCCAACCGCGATTAGGAGGAGGGAAGCAGGAGTGCAGGGAACTCAGCGCCAGAAATCACCACCCCAGGGCTTCTGGCAGAGCCACAGGGCTGCTACACCTGCAGTGTTCCCCCCAGCAGCCTGCTCTGGCCTCACCGTAAAGCTGGATCCATGTGGCACAGCACCAGGGCTTTGTAAAATCCTCTCCAGGTGACTCGGTGGAGAAAGGGAGATGTGAGTGGAGTGCAACCTTGGATGTCCCAGTGGGGAAATGTGGGCCCCAAGAGGATTTTTTGGTGCCTCCAAGGTCTTTGTCCCCAGCTGAAACAGGTTGCCCAGGGATGTGGTTGAGGCCTCATCCCTGCAGGCATTCAAGATCAGACTGGATGTGGCTCTGGGCAGCTTGCTCCCGTTGGAGGTGCCCCTGCTGCCTGCAGAGGGGTTGGACAAGATGACCTCTGAAGGTGCCTTCCAACCTGCTGTGATCTGTGAACTGGGACACCATGAAGGAAATCCTTTGGGCGAAGCCCCTCTAAAACTCCTCCATCCTGCTGTTTGCTTCCAAATTCTCCCATTTTCCATAAAATCCTGGTGGCAGCACTCACCACCTACCCCCAAGGTGGCTGGTGGCCATGCTGGGCAGTGGCAGTGCCAGCATCCCTGGTGCTGCTTGGGCTGGATGGGGGAAAAATCCTCATTCCTGGGGTTAGGGAACTGATAAAGCAGGATTTTCACCTGGGATTCGTGAGAACTGGATGCCAGTGCCAGAGGTGTTGGAGGGGGAGACAAAAAAACCTGAAGGCGCAAAAATTTCCTTTCTGCTTGCAAACGGGAGGGGCCGCTTGGTTCTCTAATTAGGTAATGAGTTAATTAGGATTAATTAGTTAATGTTTGCAAAGCACTTAGGAGATGAAAAGCACCAGCACGGGGTGGTTTGGTGCCTCGGCAGGGCACTCGGTGGAGGTTTCACCTCCTCACCACGATGCCCTTCAGAGAAGACTCCCAAAGCCCAGCCTGGCCAGCCCAGGCTTCAACCCTCAGAGGAGAAGGAGGAGGTCTGGAATGATGAAGGATGCTCCGGGCGCTCCGGAAAGGATCCAGGATGGTGGAACACACACCCAGAGCCAAGCGGGCACGTCCCGGCGTGCCCATGGTGCCGGCAGCACCGAGTCATCCGGCGGTGGGGTGGAAAATTCCAGTGCTGCGGCTCTGGGGCCTCCCTTCCCGCCGGCATCCCACCAGCACACGCGGCACACGTGGGAAGGAGCAGGGTTTTCCCTGCCCGCCGGGCACAGCGCCATGCTTTGCCGGATCACCTCTCATCCTGGCATCCTCCAAGGCACTGCAGGCAGGGCTGTGTACCCCAAACCCGCCAGGATCACTCCATCATAGACAGAATCACAGAACTGTCAGGGCTGGAAGGGACCTCAAGGCTCATCCAGTTCCAACCCCCCTGCCATGGGCAGGGACACCTCACACCACAGCAGGCTGCTCACAGCCACATCCAGCCTGGCTGCAAAAACCTCCAGGGATGAGGCTTCCACCACCTCCCTGGGCAACCTGTGCCAGTGTCTCACCACCCTCATGGGGAACAACTTCTTCCTAACATCCAATCTGAATCCACCCACTTCCAGTTTTGTTCCATCCCCCCCCAAGTCCTATCACTCCCTGACACCCTCAAAAGTCCCTCCCCAGCTTTCTTGCAGCCCCTTGCAGATCCTGGAAGGCCACAAGAAGGTCTCCTGGGAGCCTTCTCCTCTCCAGACTGAACAACCCCAACTCTCTCAGTCTGTCTCCAGAGCAGAGCAGCTCCAGCCCTCTGCTCATCCTCCTGGCCCTTCTCTGGACACCTTTCAGCACCTCCAGATCCTTCCTGGAACAGAAGCTCCAGAACTGGACACAGAGCTCCAGGAGTGGTCTCAGCAGAGCAGAGTAGAGGGGGAGAATCCCCTCCCTGGCCCTGCTGGCCACACTTCTCTTGCTGCAGCCCAAGATGTGCATCCCCTGGCACGCTGCAGAGGCAGACCCTAAAAATGCCAGGATATCCATCCTGGCATGCTGTAGTCAGGGCCTCAGATCCCCCACACACCAGGAATTGTATCCTGGCATTTTCCTGCACACTGGAGCTGGGGTTGCATACCCCAAACCTACTGGGATCACCCCATTCTGGCATCCTCTGGCACACCAGAACCTCAGATCCCAAAAGCACTGGGATCACTGTCCTGGCATGCTGGAGTCAGAGCTACAGACCCCTACACCACCAGGATTGTCCCATCCTGGTATCCTGCAGCACACCAGAGTCAGTGCTACATGCTTCCCTCCCTCCACCACCCCCAGAAAAAAATAGGATTGCCCCATCTTGGCATCCTTCAGCCCACTGGAGCCAGGGCTGCATACCCCAAGGTGCTGGGACTACTCTGCCCTGGCATCCTCTGGCATGCTGGAGCCAGGGCTGTGTACCCCAAAAACACCAGGATTGCCCCTTCCTGGCACCCTCCAGGATGCCAGAGCTACCTACCCCAAACACACCAGGATCACTCCATCCTGGCACACTGGAGCCAGGGCTGTGTATCCCAAAAACACCAGAATTGCCCCATCCTGGCATCCTCCAGGACGCCAGAGCCACATACTCCAGAAACACTGGGATCACTCTCCTGGCACCCTGGACCTGGGGCTGCATACCCCAAAAGCACCAGGATCACTCTGTCCTGGCACACCAGAGCCAGAGCTGTGTACCCCAAGAACACCAGGATCCTCTGGGGTGCCAGAGCTGAGGCTGTGTACCCCAAACACTGGGATCACCATATCTTGGCAGTCCTCTGGCACACCAGAACCATGCACCACAAAACCACTGGGATCACTCTATCCTGGCACACCAGAGCCATGAACCCCAAAACCACTGGGATCACTTCATCCTGGCAGTCCTCTGGCACACCAGAGCCATGTACCCCAAAAACACTAGGATCACTCTATCCTAGCACACTGGAGCCAGGACTGTATACACCAGGTCCAGGATTGCTCCATCCTGGCATCCTTTGGGACACCAAAGCCATGTACCCCTAAACCACTGGGATTGCCCTCCTGGCACACCGAATCCAGGGCTGTGTACCCCAAAACCAGTGGGATCACTCCATCCTGGCATCCTCCAGTGTGCCAGAGCTGGATGTACCCCCCCCAAATGGCACAGTGGAGCCCTCCCCACTTCCCGCTGGGATTCCCAGGAGATCACCAAGCCAATTTCCTAATCAACCAGGATTAATTCCCTGCTTTGCCCAAACTCCTGTCGCGGTTTCCCTCCGGTGCCATCGGGATAAGGTCGGCAACACTGCCCGGCCACCAGGTGGGTCATGACGCCCCAATTCCCTGGATATTTGGGATACTGACTAAATCCTAATCCATTAACAATCTGGAATGGGCTCTCTCAGACCTGAGTCTGGATTTGGGGTGAAAAAAAAGGAGGTTTGGGGTTGGTTTTCCTCTGCCGGCTCCATTGTTGCTTTTGAATCATCCAATTCCAATCATTCCCTGGTGGATCCCTGAGGTGGGAAAAACAGGAAAACCTTCAAATCCAAATGGGGAGGCATTAACAGGGGGAGAGCACTATTACCTCGAGGGAGTGTAAGTATTTGGGGGGTGGGGGGGATTTTTATTATTTCGGGGCCTTTTTCGAGCGCTGGAGGCCGTCGGGAAGCGGCACAATGTGGGTGGGGTACTCCCCGGGGGTTGTGCCACGCTGTCCCCCGTCCATGCCGGGGACACACAGAGGGACACTGCGGAAGCAGGATGTGAGTCCCACCGCCAGGGCTCCTTTAAGGCTCCCCCCCGGGGCGGGCGGTGCCGCGCAGGGGACAATGGGGCGGGGGTGGCCCCACGGGTGGGAGGAGGGGGCGTGGGCAGGAAGTGCTGCGAGGCTCCTCCCGCTCCTCGCCCACCCCCGAGCGCTGAGAGGCGGAGGAGGGAGCGTTGGCGACCCCCGCCCCCCTCTCTCCCCCAGCTCCCAACACATACCCCCCCTCCCCCGAGCACCGGGAACCGGACACCGGCACCGGCGGGGTGAGGGCAGCGGTGGCGGCGGCGGGGGGCGGCGTGGAGCCGGGGCCGTGGCGGGGGCTGGTCTCGAACCCGGGGTGTCGGCGGGAGTGGGACTAGGGGCGGGCTCCGACCCGGGGTCCCCCCCGGTTGCAGCCTTCCGGCAGCCTCTCCCCCAGCCTCTGCATTGTCGCCGCTTCCCTGGGCCCCCCGAATCATCTTCACCCCCGGTTCCTCCCTGTCGCGACCCCTCCGATCCCCTCTGTTGCTGCCTGACGCCCAGTTCCCCCCTGCCACTACACCCCCTCAGCGCTCCCCATCGTAGCCTGACGCTCAGTTCCCTCCCACTGTCACTCGCCAGACCCCCCCTCATTGCAGCCCGACCCTTTCGTTCCCCTCATTGCAACCCTACCTGTGCCTGCCATTGAAACCTGACACCCCCTCCCCGAATTCCACCCCTATTGCAAGCCCCACAGCCTCCCCCATTGCATGTTGCTTCCCAGTTCTCCCTCCTGCAAGCCCCTCATTGCAGCCTAGGCCCCCGGTTACCCCCATTTCAACACCCTCAGCTCCCCCTCATTACAACGTGACCCTCAATTCACCCCACTGCAACTCCCCAGCCCTCCCCATTACAGCCTGACCCCCAATTCCCCATATTCCAACCCCCTCTCTGCATTCTGACTCCCAATTGCTCCCAGTCTCTCCCCCACAGTCCTCCCTATTGCAACCTGGTCTCCCCAGTTCCCTCCCATTGAAGCTCCACTATTATACCCTGACCTTCCAATTACCTCCAGTTGGAGCTCCCCAGCCCACTCATTGCATCCTAACCCCCCATTTCCCCGTACTCCAACCCCCTCATTGCATCCTGACTCACAGTTGCCCCCCCATCCCACCCCCTCAGCCTTCCTCAGTGCCATCTGACCCACTGATTCCTCCTCATGCAACACCTGCAGCATTCTGATTCCAAATTCCCCCTCACAGCATCCTGACACTCCCCTCATTTCACCCTGAGCCCACTCCCTGCATTGGAACTCTCCCAGCCCCTTCCATTTCCAACAGACCCCCAGTCCCATCCCTTTTCCCCAACCCCTTCCATTTCCACCAGACCCCAGTCCCATCCCTTTCCCCAACCCCTTCCATTTCCACCAGACCCCAGTCCCATCCCTTTTCCCCAACCCCTTCCATTTCCACCAGACCCCAGTCCCATCCCTTTCCCCAACCCCTTCCATTTCCACCAGACCCCAGTCCCATCCCTTTTCCCCAACCCCTTCCATTTCCACCAGACCCCAGTCCCATCCCTTTCCCCAACCCCTTCCATTTCCACCAGACCCCAGTCCCATCCCTTTCCCCAACCCCTTCCATTTCCACCAGACCCCAGTCCCATCCCTTTCCCCAACCCCTTCCATTTCCACCAGACCCCAGTCCCATCCCTTTCCCCAACCCCTTCCATTTCCACCAGACCCCAGTCCCATCCCTTTTCCCCAACCCCTTCCATTTCCACCAGACCCCAGTCCCATCCCTTTTCCCCAACCCCTTCCATTTCCACCAGACCCCAGTCCCATCCCTTTTCCCCAACCCCTTCCATTTCCACCAGACCCCAGTCCCATCCCTTTCCCCAACCCCTTCCATTTCCACCAGACCCCAGTCCCATCCCTTTTCCCCAACCCCTTCCATTTCCACCAGACCCCAGTCCATCCCTTTCCCAACCCTTCCATTTCCACCAGACCCCAGTTCCATCCTTTTCCCCAACCCCTTCCATTTCCACCAGACCGCAATTCCATCTCTTTCCCCAGATCCCCAAATCCATCCCTTTTTCCCAACCCCTTCCATTTCCACCAGACCCCAGTCCCATCCCTTTTCCCCAACCCCTTCCATTTCCACCAGACCCCAGTTCCATCCTTTTCCCCAACCCCTTCCATTTCCCCAGGCCCCCCAATTCCATCCCTTTTTCCCAACCCCCTCCATTTCTACCAGACCACCAATTCTATCCCTTTCCCCAACCCCTTCCATTTCCACCAGACCCCAATTCCATCCTTTTCCCCAACCCCTTCCATTTCTACCAGACCCCAATTCCATGCTTTTCCCCAACCCCTTCCATTTCCCCAGGCCCCCCAATTCCATCCCTTTCCCCAGCCCCCACATTAGCAGCCTCACCCCCATGTCCCTTATTCCGCCTCCTAATCAGCTCCTCACCTCCTCAGGCCTCCGGCTTTAGCCGCTGTGTGTCCCCCCTCAGCCCCAGGCCATGGCTTGCAGCCTGAGGGACGAGCTGCTGTGCTCCATCTGCCTGAGCATCTACCAGGACCCGGTGAGCCTGGGCTGCGAGCACTACTTCTGCCGCCGCTGCATCACGGAGCACTGGGCGCGCCAGGAGGCGCAGGGCACCCGCGACTGCCCCGAGTGCCGCCGCACCTTCGCCGAGCCCACCCTGGCGCCCAGCCTCAAGCTGGCCAACATCGTGGAGCGCTACAGCGCCTTCCCCTTGGACGCCATCCTGGGGGCCCAGCGCGGCTCCTTCCCCTGCGAGGACCACGAGAAGGTGAAGCTCTTCTGCCTCACCGACCGCAGCGTCGTCTGCTTCTTCTGTGACGAGCCGGCCGTGCACAAGCAGCACCAGGTCACCAACATGGATGACGCCTTCGAGGAGCTGCAGGTGAGGACACCCTTCCCTGCCTGCCCTCTTTCTTGCCTGCCCTCTTTCTTGCCTGCCCTCTTTCTTGCCTGCCCTCTTTCTTGCCTGCCCTCTTTCTTGCCTGCCCTCTCTCTTGCCTGCCCTCTCTCTTGCCTGCCTTCTGCTACCTCCCCTCTCCTTGCCTCCCCTCTCCTTGCCTCCCCTCTCCTTGCCTGCCCTCTCCTTGCCTCCCCTCTCCTTGCCTCCCCTCTCCTTGCCTCCCCTCTCCTTCCTCAGCCATGGTCCCACCAGGACCCCGTGCTGCAAGTGTCTCCTCTCATCTCCAGTGTCCACGTGTCCCTGCTTCCTTCAGTGCTGGCTCCTGTCTGTTCCTGCACTCCTTCTGCCCCCTTCAGTTCATCCCTGTGCCTCCCTCCTATCAATCTGTCAATCCATGTGCACTTCTGTGCCTGCTCCCATGGGATTCTCCCTTTTCCACCCACACTGGGGACCCTCAACCCACCTGGCCACACCCCACAAGTAGGACCCCCACAAACCAGCACCCCAGCTCTGCTCTGTGCCAGCAAGAACCCACCGTGCCCCTGCCACCCCCTTTCTCACAATCCCACACCCCACCAGCCAGCTTTTCCTAGGAGAGCTGCTTGCTGGGATCCTTTTTTTTCCCTAAATCCTCTGTTTTCTGTGGTTTGTTCCAGCGGGAGCTGAGGGAGCAGCTGCAGGGGCTGCAGGAGAGCGAGCGAGGCCACACGGAGGCCCTGCACCTCCTCAAGCGGCAGCTGGCAGAGACAAAGGTATGGATGGGGACACAGCATCACCCCCCAGGGGCTGGGAACAGACCCCTGACCCCCACCCCAGCCCCTCCTGAGCCCCTCTGACTGGTGGGAATGGATTCACAGATTGCATTGGGTTGGAAGGGACCCCCCAAGGGCATCTCGTCCAACCCCCCTGCAGGCAGCAGGGACACCTCCATCTGGATCAGGCTGCCCAGGGCCACATCCAGTCTGATCTTGAATGTCTGCAGGGATGAGGCCTCATCCCTGGGCAACCTGTTCCAGCTGGGGACAAAGACTTTGGAGACCCCATCCTCACCTACTCTGAGCCTCAATGACCCGATTCTGGCAGCTCCAAAGCCCCCAGTTTGGTGGATCTGCCTCATCTTTTCCTTCCTGACACCTTCAAATTCCACAGTGTGATGGATCTGTCCCATCTTTTCCTTCCTGACACTCCCAAATCCCCAGCAGGTTGGCAAAGCCACCCCTCAAGCAGCTGAGCTTGCTTGGAATGCCCTGGGAGCAGCTTTTATTTGCCTTATTCCTTCGTTTTTCTCTGCTATTTCTCTCCTTCCCCCAGCTCAGGGGCTCAGAGAGGGGCAGTGACTTCTCCAGCCCCACCAAGAGTCTCCAGGATTTCTGGGTGGGGGTATCCATATTTGGATTCTTTTGGAGCATTCAGAATTGTTTGGGGTTTATTTGGGGAATTCTGGAGGGGTCAGGGCAGGTTTTGGGGGGTCCTGACCTCTTTCTGACCCTCTAAAAGTCCTCAGCCAAGAGCCTGTGGGAGATGATGAGGGAATTGTTGAGGTTGATGGGGCTGAGAGGGTTTATTTTGGGAGTTATGGATTCATGGAGGGGTTGGGGCAGGATTTTAGGGGGTCCTGGGCCCCACTTGCTCCCCAAAATCTTAGCCAAGAGTCTGTGGGTGATGATCAGGGAATTGTTTGGGTTCATGGAGCTTGGGGGAATTCATGGGGCAGGTTTTGGGGTGTCCTGGCCCTCACCTACCTCTCAAAAGTCTTCAGCTAAGACCCTGTAGGTGGCAATCATCAGGGAATCGTTTGGATTCCCAGGGCTGCAGGGGTTTATTTTGGGAATTATGGATTCATGGAGGGCTTGGGAGAGGTTTTGGAGTGTCCTGACCCCACCTGTCCTCCAAAATTCCTCAGGCAAGAGCCTATGGGTGATGGTTGGAGAATTGTTTGGGTTCGCAGTGCTGTGGGAGGTTATTCTGGGAATTACGGATTCATGGAGGGCTTGGGAGAGAATTTTAGGGTGTCTTGCCCCACAGTTCCCCCCTAAAACCCTCATCCAAGAGCCTACAGGTGACAATCATCAGGGAACTGTTTGGGTTCACAGGGCTGTGGGAGGTTATTTTGGGAATTATGGATTCATGGTGGGGTTGGAGCAGGTTTTGGGTGTCCTGACTCTCACCTGTCCTTCAAAAGACCTCGCCCAAGGGCCTGCAGGTGACAGTCATGAGGGAATTGTTTGGACTCACAGGACTGTAGGAGTTATTTAGGGAATTATGGATTTATGGAGGGGTTGGGAGAGGTTTTTATGGTGTCCTGATCCCCATTTGCCCCTAAAATCCTCAGCCAGGAGCCTGCAGGTGACAATCATCAGGGGACTGTTTGTGCTCACAGGGCTGTGGGGTTTGATTTGGGAATTATGGATTCATGATGGGCTTGGAGCAGGTTTTGGAGGTCCTGACCCTCACCTGTTCCCAAAAATCCTCAGCCAAGAGCCTGTGGATGACAATCATCAGGGAATCATTTGGGTTCACAGGGCTGTGGGAGGTTATTTGGGGAATGATGGATTCATGATGGGGTTGGAGCAGGGTTTGGAGGTCCTGTCCCTCACCTGTCCTCCTCAAGTCCTCAGCTAAGAGCCTGCAGGTGACAATCATGAGGGAACTGTTTGGGTTCACAGGGCTGCAGGGGTTATTTAGGAAATTGTGGATTCATGGAGGGCTTGGGAGAGGTGTTTAGGGTGTCCTGACTGCCAGCTGTGCCCCTGAAGTCTTCAGCCAAGAGCCCATGGGTGGTGGTTGGGGAACTGTTTGTGTCAATGGAGCTGTGGGGAGTTTATTTTGGGGGGAATTATGGATACATGGAAGGGCTGGGGGGCCAGGTTTTGGGGTGTCCTGATCCTTACCTGTCCCCAAAAGTCCTCAGCCAGGGGCCTGAAGGTGACAATCATCAGGGACTTGTTTGGGCTCACAGGGCTGTGGAGTTTTATTTTGGGAATTACGGATTCCTGATGGGATTGGAGCAGGTTTTGGGTGTCTTGACCCTTACCTGTCCCCAAAAGTCCTCAGCCAGGGGCCTGCAGGTGACAATCGTGAGGGAATTGTTTGTGCTCACAGGGCTGTGGGGGTTATTTGGGGAAGGTTGGATTCATGGAAGGGTTAGAGCAGGTTTTGGAGTTCCTGACCCTCCCCTGTCCTCCTCAAGTCCTCAGCCAAGAGCCTGCGGGTGACGATCGGGGAGGCCTTCGAGCGGCTGCACCGGCTGCTGCTGGAGCGGCAGAAGGCGATGCTGGAGGAGCTGGAGGCAGACACGGCCAGGACCCTGCGGGACATCGAGCAGAAGATCCAAAGCTACAGCCGGCAGCTGCGCAAGGTGCAGGAGGGCAGCCAGATCCTGCAGGAGCGCCTGGCTGAGGCTGACAAGCACACCTTCCTGGCTGGCGTCGCCTCCCTGCCCGAGTGGTGCGTGGCACCCGCGTGCCCCAGGCCCTCCCCTCCCCTTCCCTCTTCTCCATCGACAGGGAACTGCTTGAGAGAGTCCAGCACAGAGCCCCAGAGCTGCTGCAGGCAGTGGAACATCTCCTGTGAGGCCAGGCTGAGGCAGCTGGGGCTTGGAGCTGGGAGCAGAGCAGCCTGAGGGCTGCCCTCAGTGCTGGGGATAAAGCTGTGCAGGGCTGGAGCCAGGCTCTGCTCA
The DNA here is from genome assembly GCF_027791375.1 of Indicator indicator. NCBI lineage: Eukaryota > Metazoa > Chordata > Aves > Piciformes > Indicatoridae > Indicator > Indicator indicator. The sequence goes on along the minus strand of NC_072041.1, from coordinate 8,694,610 downwards.
AGGATGGCCAAGGACAGCACAAGGGGCACTGGGGGCAAGCTGGAGCAGAGGAGGAGGCAAGGAAACAGAAGGGAAAACTTCGTCAGTGTGAGGATGGCAGAGCTCTGGAGCAGGCTGCCCAGAGAGATTGTGGAGTCTCCTCTGGAGAGCTTCCAAACCCATCTGGATGTGTTCCTGTGTGACCTGCCCTGGCAGGGGGGTTGGACTGGATGATCTTGAGAGGACCCTTCCAACTTCTAATGTTTCTGTGATTCTGTGGTCTCCCCTTCACAGGTTGAAGGGGAAGATCCATGAGACCAACCTGACCTATGAGGACTTCCCCACCTCCAAATACATGGGCCCTCTGCAGTACACCATCTGGAAATCCCTCTTCCAGGACATCCATCCTGGTGAGGGGTGGGGAGAGGGCCGGGGGGCCTCTGTGACAGGGACATTAACATCAAGGAACTGGGAGATCATGAGTTGAGGGATGGGGACAAAGACATCATCAGCAAAGGGTGGGGATATACCAGTGAGGGATGGGGGAGTCCCTGTGACATCTGGGGACAGGGACATCACAATTGAGGAACTGAGACATCATGAGTGAGGGATGGGGACCCACCAGCAAGAAATAAAGACATCACCAGCAAGGGATATAGACAAAGACATCACTAGCAAGGAACAAGGACAAAGACATCACCAGCAAGGGTTGGGGAGGTACCAGTGAGGGATGGGGATGGAGGCATTGGTGGTGAGGGAGAGGGACCCAGTGGTGAGAGGTGGGGATGGGGACATTACTGGTGAGGGATGGGGATGTGCCAGAGTGGGATTGTAATGGGACATCACCAATGAGGAATGGGAATATCCTGGTGAGGGATGGGGACATGCTGGTGAAAGTTAGGGATGTACCAGCAAGGCATGGGGGACAGGGTCAGCGAAGGTTGAGGGTGTCACTGGCAAGGGATGGGGACCTGCCTGTGAGGAACAGGGACATCACCAGTGAAAGTTGGGGATGTCACCAGCAAGGAATGGGGAGGTGTTGGTGAGGGGTGAAGATGGGAATGCCACCAGTGAGGGAAGGGGACCCACCAGTAAGGGAAGAGAATGGGGACCTCACCGGCTGGGGATGCCACTGTCAGGGATGAAGACATCACTGGTGTGTGATGGGGACCCACTACTGAGGGAAGAGGATGCACCAGTGAGGGATGGGGATGGGAATGTCACCAGTGAGGGACAGGGATGGGAATGTTACTGTTGAGGGAAGGGGATGGGAATGTCACTGGTGAGGGAAGGGAGTGGTATGTCACTGGTGAGGGAAGGGGATGGGAATGTCACTGGTGAGGGAAGGGAATGGGAATGTGACTGGTGAGGGAAGGGGATGGGAATGTCACTGGTGAGGGAAGGGAATGGGAATGTGACTGGTGAGGGAAGGGGATGGGAATGTCACTGGTGAGGGAAGGGAATGGAAATGTGACTGGTGAGGGAAGGGGTCCCACCAATGAGAGGTGGTGATGTGCCGATGAGGACCCACCAGTGACCTACTCCGCACACCACAGTGGTTTGCAACCCAGCAGGGCAAAGCCACCTGTGCTGGGTCCTGGGGCTGTGCTGACATCTGTGTGTGTGTGTCACCCGCCGTATGTGTCCCCTCCAGTGCCGGCTGCCCTGACGCTGGACCCCGGCACCGCTCACCACCGCCTGATCCTCTCCGACGACTGCACCATCGTGGCCTATGGCAACCTGCACCCCCAGCCGCTGCAGGACTCCCCCAGGCGCTTCGACGTGGAGGTGTCGGTGCTGGGCTCGGAGGCCTTTGGCGCGGGGGTGCACTACTGGGAGGTGGTGGTGTCGGAGAAGACGCAGTGGATGATCGGCTTGGCCCACGAGGCCGTCAGCAGGAAGGGCAGCATCCAGATCCAGCCCAGCCGCGGCTTCTACTGCATCGTGATGCACGACGGCAACCAGTACAGCGCCTGCACCGAGCCCTGGACGCGGCTCAACGTCAGCAGCAAGCTGGAGAAGGTTGGAGTCTTCCTGAACTACGACCAGGGGCTGCTCATCTTCTACAACGCCGATGACATGTCCTGGCTCTACACCTTCCGCCAGCGCTTCCCGGGCAAGCTCTGCTCCTACTTCAGCCCCGGGCAGAGCCATGCCAATGGCAAGAACGTGCAGCCCCTGCGCATCAGCACCGTCCGCATCTGAGGGGGCGCCGCTGGACCCCCACCCACCGTGGGGCTGCTCTGGCTGCTGGCACTGCCCCCTGTGCCCCCCTCCATCCCCACCTCTGGCTGGTGCTTCCAGGGGGGCATGGGTGCCATGGTTGCAAGGGGTGGGGGGAGGGCCGGGCTGCTGCAATAAAAGGATTCAGAGAGATGGGGCTGGGTGGTGGAGAAGCCCATAGGGTGGCACTGGGCTGGACTGCACTGTGCCATGGGTGCTGGGTCATGCTATGGATACTGAGTCACGTCATGTGTACAGTGCCAGCTATGGTGGGATGTGCCATTGTGTGCCATGACATGCCATGCATACAGTGGTATGGTGTGCCATAGGTAGGACACTGTGCCATCATGTGCCATGCCATGTGTACAGTGCCATGCTATGGTGGGACATGCCATATGTATGGCACAGTGCCATTGTGTGCCATGCCATATATACAGTGCCATGCCATCATGTGCCTTGCTGTATGTATGGCACCATGCCATGGTGTGCCATGCCATGCCATAAGTAGCTCACTGTGCCATCTTGCACGGTGCTGTGCCATGCCATATCTACTGTGCCATGTTGGAATTATGGCACCAAGCCATACACACTGTCTTATGCCATACATGCAGAGTTGTGCTATCATGCACTGTACTGTGCCATGCCAGTACATGTGGCACCATGCCACAGTGCATCACACTGTGCCATGGTGTATTTATGGCACCATACCATCATGCATCACTCCATGACATGCCATATGTGCCATGCTGTGCCACGCTGTCCACGTGCTACTGTGCCATCATGTATTGCACTGTGCTATGCCATACATACTGTGCCGTGCCATGCATATGGCACCATGCCATTTTGCACCATGCCATACGTATGGCACCGTGCCATTGTGCACTATGCCATGCATACTGTGCCATGCCATACATATGGCACCATGCCATACATGTGGCACCGTGCCATACATACTGTGCCATGACACCAGGCCATTGTGCATCATGCCATACATACTGTGCTGTGCCACGTGTATGGTACCATGCCATCATGTACCATGCTGTGCCACACCATACCTACTGTGCCATGCCATGTTTACAGCACTGTGCCATCATGCACCATGCTGTATGTACTATGTGTACTGTACTGGGCCATATGTACTGCACCATGTTGTGCCATATATGCTGCACAGTGCCATGGTGTGCCACACTATGTACCCTGCCCTGTATATACTGTGTGCCATGCTGTACCTTGGTGCTCTGTGCCATGGTGTGCCACACTATGTACCCTGCCCTGTACATACTGTGTGCCATGCTGTACCTTGGTGCTCTGTGCCATGGTGTGCCACACTATGTACCAGTCCCTGTATGTAGTGTGCCATGCTGTACCTACTGTGCTGTACCTTGGTGCACAGTGCCATGGTGTGCCACACTATGTACCCTGCCCTGTACCTGCTGTGCTGTACCTTGGTGCACTGTGCCATACATACTGCCATGTGCCACACTGTCACAGCCCAGGGGACGCCAGGGAGGGGTCTCTGTAGGGGGTGGTGCCCATGTGTGGGAGCAGTTCCCATAAAGGGGATGGTGCCCATGGGGCTGTGCCAGGGGAAGGGCTGGGCTGGGGGGGGGGCTGTGTGTATATAGGGGGCAGACACCACAGAGGGGGGCTGTGATATAGGGCCCTGTGTATGGCTGTGTAGGGGGTGAGGTATACAGGCTGGGATGGGAAGGGTAGGGGCCATAAAGAGAGGGGGGGTGGGCTGTGTGGGGGTGTGATGTATAGGGGTGGGATATAAACAGATGGGCTCTATAGGGGATGTAATGTATAGGGGTGGGCTGTATGGGGGTAGGGGGTGAGCTATAAAGGAGTATGATGTATAGGGGTGAGGAATATATAGAGGAGGGGGTTCTATAGGGGATGTAATGTATAGGGGTGGGCTGTTTAGAGGGTGAGCTGTATGAGGGTAAGGCACAATAAGGGGTGGGCTGTATGGGGGTAGGGGGTGAACAATAAGCGGGTATGATGTATGGGGTGAGGGATATATAGAGGAGGGGGCTCTATAGGGGATGTCATGTATAGGGGTAGGGCTCTATAGGGAATGGGCTATATGGGGGATGATGTATAGGAGTGTGATGTATAGAGGGGGGCTATACAGGAGATGTGATAGTCGGGGAGCTCTGTAAGCGGTGAGCTATATGGGGGGTGATGTATAGGGGCGTGATATATAGGGGTAGGCTATACAGGGGTGGATTGTTTACGGGGTGGGCTGTATAGGGGGGTGATGTATATAGGGTGGGCTGTGCAGGGGATATATGTAGGGATGGACTGTTTAAGGGGTAGACTATCCGCGGTAAGCCTCTATAGAGGGTGAGCTATTCGGGGTGCGCTATATCTGGGTACGGGGCCCACCACCCTCTGCGTCTTTCCGCCCGTCCACCAGGTGGCGCTGCCGCACCCTCGTGGTGGCGCAGCGCATGCGCAGTGTAACGGAGGGGGATGCCCCTCGCCGCCATCTTGCCCCGGGCAAGGCCCCGCCGGTACTGGAAAGCGGGGGGGCGGAAATGGGGGGAATGGGAGGCTGTGAGGGGACATTGAGGGGCTCCGGCGCCGGGAGGGGACTGCGGGGCACGAGTGGTTGTGGTGCTGAGGGCAGGCCGTGGGGCACAGGGGGCTGTGGGAATGGAGAGGAGGTTGTGGGGTGTGAGGGGGCTGTGGGGCCTGAGGGGGCTGTGGGATAAGGGGGGGAATTGTAGGGCACGGATGGTTGTGGAGGGCTGTGGGGCCTGAGGGGGCTGTGGGGGTGCCGGGGAGGTCGTGGGGTACGGGGGCTCTGTGAGGGGCTGGGGGACGTGGGGGGTGCCGGAGGGGTTCTGTGGTGCGCCCCTGTCTGTGGGCCTGAGGGAGGCCTATGGGACCTATGGGGGTAGTGGGGAGGGAGAGGAGGTTGTGGGACGGTCATCTGGGGGGTTGTGGGGCACAGCTGCCGGACCTGGGGAGAGCCTGTGGGGCTCGGCATGCTTGGGGGGGCACCTGTGGAACTCAGGATATGGGGGGGGGGGTCCTGTTAGACCCTAGTTTGGCTGAGGGCGCCGTGGGGCAGCGGTAGAGCTGCAGGCCCAAGGGGGCTGTGTACCCAGGCGCAGCCAGGGAGGGGCTGCCCATGGGGCTGAGGGCTGTGAGGGGGTCTGGAGGGTGACTCCCCCGACACTGCTTCAGCCATGGAGCCGAGCGGGGCGGGGCGGAAGGAGAGGCCGAAGCCGCGGGAGCCGGCGGCTCGCCTGGAGAAGGCCAAGCAGAAATCGGCCCAGACGGAGCTGAAGCAGAGGCAGAGGGCGGAGGTGAGCGAGCTGGGCTCGGGGGTACACACGAAGTGGCAGCCCTGGGGCTGAACCCTCCCCTCCCATCGCCTCTTTCTGCCCCCCTCCCGCAGATCTATGCCCTCAACCGAGTGATGACGGAGCTGGAGCAGCAGCAGTTCGACTCCTTCTGCAAACAGATGCAGGGCTCTGGAGAGTGAGGGGGCACACACAGCCCCCCCAACTGACTCTGGACCCCCCCACATCTGCCGCCCACCCTTTTTTCTAATCCCTTTGTTATTTATTATCTAATATCTGCTGCTTTTTTTATATATAATACAAATAAAATCTGGTGGTTCCTCTTTCCTCCTGGCTCCTGGTTCCTCAGCGGCTCTGTCCCCGGCTCGGTGCCGGGTGGGAATAGCGTGGGGGAGGCCAGATTGGGGCTGGGTGCCAGAGCAGCTGCAGCCACCAACTGCCAGCTCTGTCCCAGCTCACACCAAGCTGGACCTCCACTGCCACTTCCCTGCCAAGGGTGATGATCCTGCCCTCCCGGTGCCTGGAGGTGGCTGCTCCATGGGGCTGCATCCAGCTCTCACAGCTGCTCGCGCCACAGGAACCTCCCCAGGGACCCCCTGAGTGTTTCACTCGGCTCAAGGTTTGACCTTCGCTTCCTTCCTCCACCCACACGCCCTCTGCTTTGTCTAGCATCCTCTGGTTTTCCAGAGGGTTTGGATCCATGCCTTCAAGCCCTTCTTCCCCTTCCCCCCCACCTCCTGCACCCCAGTGAGCAGACACCAAGGGGGATGTTGGAAAATCAAACACATTTGAGAGGCTATTTCCCTCCAGTGAAGAGTGAGATAATAAACAGCAAAATGCTGCTGGTGAATCAAGTCTCCAAAGCCCTCTGGGGAGTTGATTTGGTGTTTCCTCACTTAGAGGAAAAGTTGTCCTTGTTTTCTGGGGGGGGTTTAAACCTCCCCCTTGTAATAAATTAATGGTGTCTGATGCCTCAATTCCATGTGCCCCTGCACAGGGAAGGGTTTGGGGGTTCCTGGAGCAGGGTGGTTCTTCTTGCAATAGGGCTCACACCCCCATGAGGGACAGGGCATGGGGAGGGTGTTTTGGGGCTCCTCCAGAGCAGGACCTTTCCCTCCATTCAATTTTTCCCCTTTTCTAAGCAGGCTTCCTCTGAGGCTGGGATTTGATTAAAAGGTTGAAGGAAGATGCTTGGTGGAGGAGGCAGCAGCACCCAAGAGGAAGAGGAAGGCTTTACTGGGCATTAGGTGAAGGCACAGGTTAGGTTTCACAGCTCCAGATGGCAAAGGGGAAGACGATGTAGGATATTGACCAGGCGAGGAAATAGACTGAAGCCACTGCTGCCGGCGAGAGGAGGACAGCCACCACCCCTGTGGGATTGGGAAGAGCCTTTGGGACCTGCCCCTTCCTTCACTTCCCCTGTCTGGGAGGGTTTGATCACCTCTGCCTTCAGCCTCACCCTTACCTCCAGCATAAACTGCTTTCTTCCAGAGCTGGGACTCCAGCACCTTGTCGTGAGGGTAGAGCCCCTGGTCCAGCATGAAGAGGATCATGATGGCAGCGGTGACACGCAGCAGGGCGAGGTCCCCCCCCAGCAGCAGGAAGGTGCCCACCAGCAGCGAGGAGGCGTAGGGACAGGGCAGCCCCCGGTAGGTGAAAGGGATCCCTGCTGGGTGCCAAAAGGTCAGCCTTGGAGGGGTGTGAAAAACCCCAAATGGCCCCCAAAAAAACCCAAATCATCCACAAAAAAAACCCAAATCGCCCCCAAAACCCCCAAATCACTCCAAAACCCCGACAAATCACTGCAAAAAAACCAAATCACCCTCAAAACCCCCAAATCATCCCAAAACCCCGACGAATCACCCCAAAACCCCAACAAATCACCCCAAAACCCCCAAATCACCCCAAAATCTCCAAATCACCCCCAAACCCCCATATCATTCCCCAAAGAGATCACCCAAAAAACCTCCAAATCACTCCATAAAGCCCCAAATCACCCTCAAAACCCCCAAATCACCCCAAAACCCCCAAATCATTCCCCAAAGAGATCACCCAAAAAAACCCCAAATCACTCCATAAAACCCCAAAACATTCCCCAAAAAATAAATCACCCTAAAACCCCAAATGACTGCAAAAAAAACCCTAAATCACTCCATGAAACCCTAAATCACCCCCCAAAAAACCCAAATCACCCCAAATCACCCCAACCCCCCCAAAACCCTAAATCAGTCCAAAAAGTCACCCTAAATCACTCCATAAAACCCTAAATCCCCTGAAAATCCCCAATCATCCCCCAAAAATCCAAATAATCCTCCCAAGAAAATCATCCCAAACCCCCAAATCACTCAAAAAAAACCCCAAAATCACTCAAATCCCCCCCAAAACCCCCAAACCATTAAAAAAAATTAAATCATCCCAACCCCCCAAATTATCAAAAACCCCCAAATCATCCACAAAAAAAATCCCAAATCATCCCACAAACCCCCAGTCACTCCCATATCACTCCATAAAACCCCAAATCCCTGCCAAAATCCCCAATCAACCCCCCCAAAAACCCATATCACTCAAAAAAAAATCAAATCACCCCCAAAACCCTAAATCACTCAAAAAAAATCAAACCACCACCAAAAAAACCCAAGTCACTCAAAAAAAAATCTCATCTTCAAAACCTTAAATCACTCAAAAAAAACCTCAAATCCCCCTCCAAAACCCCAAATCACTCAAAAAAATCAAATCACCCCCAAAACCCTAAATCACTCCAAGAAAACCTCAAATCACCCTCAAAAAAACCCAAGTCACTCAAAAAAAAAAAATCAAATCACCCCAAACCCTTCAATCACTCCAAAAAAAATCAAATCAGCCTCAAAAAAACTCAAATCACTCAAAAAAAATCAAATCACCCTCAAACCCTAAATCACTCCAAACCCCCCCAAATTATCCAACCCCCCCCAAATAACCCCCCCAAAACCCCAATCACCCCCAAGCTCCCCAAATCACTCCGTAAAACCCCAAATCCCTGCCAAAACCCCAAATCACCTCAAAAAACCCCCAAATAACCCCCCCAAGACCTCCGTATCACTCCATAAAACTCCAAATCCCTGCCAAAATCCTCAATCACCTCAAGAAAACCCCAATCACCCCCTCAGACCCCCAAATCAGCCCCCCCAAAAACCCCAAATGACCCCCAAAAAAATCCCCAATCCATCACCCAAAACATCCCAAATCGCTTGCCCCAAGAAAACCCCAAATCACTGCAAAAAACCCCAAATCACTCCCCACAAAAACCCCAACTGCCCCGAAAAAACCCACCAAATCCCCTCCAAAGCCCCTAGATCACCCAAAAAACCCCAAATCCACCCCAAAACCCTCTCCCTGGCACTGCAGTTACCACTGGAGAAGAAGCAGAGCCGAGCGAACACGGCCATGACGTAGGCCATGACCAGCAGCCCTGCCAGGACACCCTGCGGCTGCAGCAGCAGCGCCGTGCCCAGCCCGAAGGTGGTGAAGTCAGCAAAATCATCCAGCTTGGCACCTGTGGGCAGCCAGCAGGAAGCTGCCAGGTGAGTTTTTGGGGAGTGGGAGAATCCCAGGCCCAGGGTGGGGGCTGGTTGAGGAGAGACTCACCCAGCGCCGAGCAGGCGTCGAGCCGGCGAGCAACGGCTCCGTCGGCCAGGTCGAGCAGGAAGCCCACCAGCAGTAGCCAGCAGGAGTAGGAGTACTGCCTGGGGAGGGCAGAGAGAAGGCAAACCCAGGGTAAACTCCAGCATAGGAGGTTCCACCTCAACAGGAGGAGGAAATTCTTCACTGGGAGGCTCACAGAGCACTGGAACAGGCTGCCCGGAGGGGTTGTGGAGTCTCCTTCTCTGGAGACTTTCAAGCCCTGTCTGGATGTGTCCCTGTGTGACCTGTGCTGGATTCTATGGTCCTGGCAGGAGGGTTGGACTCAAAGATCTTTAGAGGTCCCTTCCAACCCCTAACATTCTGTGAACCTGTGTGACCCCTGCTTCATAACCACAGAATCACAGAATTGTTAGGGTTGGAAGGGACCTCAAGGCTCATCCAGTGCCTAGCCCCTGCCCCCCTGCCATGGGCAGGGACACCTCACACCACAGCAGGTTGCTCACAGCCACATCCAGCCTGGCCTTAAACACCTCCAGGGATGAGGCTTCCACCACCTCCCTGGGCACCCTGTGCCAGTGTCTCACCACCCTCAAGGGGAACAACTTCTTCCTGATGTCTAATTTAAATCTCCCCTCCTCTAGCTTGGATCCATCCCCCCCAAGTCCTGTCACTCCCTGACACCCTCAAAAGTCCCGCCCCAGCTTTCTTGCAGCCCCTTGCAGATCCTGGAAGGCCACAAGAAGGTCTCCTGGGAGCCTTCTCCTCTCCAGACTGCACAACCCCAACTCTCTCAGTCTGTCTCCAGAGCAGAGCAGCTCCAGCCCTCTGCTCATCCTCGTGGCCCTTCTCTGGACACCTTCCAGCACCTCCAGATCCTTCCTGGAACAGAGGCTCCAGCACTGGACACAGAGCTCCAGGTGTGGTCTCACCAGAGTGGTACAGAGGGGGAGAATCCCCTCCCTGGCCCTGCTGGCCACACTTCTCTTGCTGCAGCCCTGGATAACCTCTTCCATTTCACCCCCTTTCTCCCTCGTTGTTTTTTGCCCCATCCCCACCCCCAAACCTGTTGAGGCTGCAGAGGATGGAGGCGAGCCCGGCCACCAGGTTGGCCATGGAGAGCCCGTTGGCCGCATTCTTCCGCAGGAACTCCAGCGTCCGGCCCCGGCCCGCTCCCGCCCGCTCGCTCAGCACCAGCTTCTTGGTGGACTGCAAAATACCTGCAAAGCGCCGTGCGGGGCGCTGAGCCGCCCAGCCCACCGCGGTGCCGCAGCCACGGGGGTGCTCAAACCGCCCCCCGCAGGGCGCAGGTCCATGCTGGGGGCGGGGGGATGAAGCTCACAACCTCACCCCTCCCACCCCCCGCCCCCTCTCCAGCGCTGGCAAACAGCTGGAGAGGGGATTTTGGGGGGAGGCTGAAGGAGGTTTTGGAGAGGGGCTGGAGATTTTGGAGCTGCTGGAGGAGGTTTTTGGGGCTGTCGAAAGGGATTTTACGGCTGCTCGAAATAGATTTTGGGGCTGCTGAAGGAGATTTTAGGGCTGCTGGAATAGGTTTTTAAGGCTGCTGAAATAATTTTGGAGCTGCTGAAAGAGATTTTGGGGCTGCTGGAGAAGGTTTTGGGGCTGCCGATAGGGATTTTATGGCTGCTCGAAGTAGATTTTGGGGCTGCTGAAGGAGATTTTAGGGCTGCTGGAATAGGTTTTAGGGCTGCTGAAGGAGATTTTAGGGCTGCTGGAATAGGTTTTAGGGCTGCTGAAGGAGATTTTAGGGCTGCTGGAATAGGTTTTAGGGCTGCTGAAGGAGATTTTAGGGCTGCTGGAATATGTTTTTAGGGCTGATGAAATAATTTTGGAGCTGCTGGAAGAGATTTTGGAGCTGCTGGAGAAGGTTTTGGGGCTGCTCGAAATAGATTTTGGGGCTACTGGAATAGATTTTAGGGCTGCTGAAAGAATTCTGGAGCTGCTGAAAGATTTTGGAGCTGATAAATGAGGTTTGGGGGCTGCTGGAGGAAGTTTTGGGGCTGCTGAAGGAGATTTTAGGGCTGCTTGAAATAGATTTTGGGTCTGCCGAAAGATTTTATGGCTGCTGAAAGAGATTTTGGAGCTGCTAGAGAAGGTTTTGGGGCTGCTGGAGGGGATTTTAGAGCTGCTGAAATAGATTTTGGGACTGTTGAAAGAGATTTTATGGCTGCTGGAATAATTTTGAAGCTGCTGAAAGAATTTTTGGAGCTGCTGGATGAGGTTTTGGGGCTGTTGGCGGAAGTTCTGGGGCTGCTGAAGGAGATTTTAGGGCTGCTTGAAATAGATTTTGGGGCTGCTGAAAGATTTTGGAGCAGCTAGAGAAGATTTTGGGGCTGCTGGAGGAAGTTTTGGGGCTGCTCAAAATAGATTTTGGGGCTGCTGAAAGAGATTTCATGGCTGCTGAAGGAGATTTTGAGGCTGCTGGAATAGATTTTAGGGCTGCTGAAAGAGATTTTGGGACTTGAAGATTTTGGACCTGCTAGATGAGGTTTTGGGGCTGTTGGAGGAAGTTTTGGGGCTGCTGAAGGAGATTATGGGGTTGCTGGAGAAACTTTTGGGGCAAATGAAAGAGATTTTGCAGCTACTGAAGAAGATTTGGGGACTGCTGAAGGAGATTTTGCGTCTGCTGGAGAAAGTTTTGGGGCTGCTGAAGGAGATTTTGGGACTGCTGGAGAAAGTTTGGGGGCTGCTGGAAAAAGTTTTGGGGCTGCTGAAGGCTTTCAGGGCTGCTAAAGTAAATGTTGGGGCTGATGGAGGAGATTTTAAGGCTGCTAATATCGATTTGGGGACTGCTGAAGGAGATTTTGGAGCTGCTGAGGGAAATTTTCGGAGTCCTGGAGAAGCTTTTGAAGCTTCTGGAGGAGATTTGGAGGGGTTCTGCCTTGCTGGCTGTTCCCCTCCTCAAACCAAAGCCCCCCCCAAAACTTGTAGCAAGCATCAGGGATCATTTGTTCGCTTGCAAAAACTCTCTTGAGGTTGGGGGGGGTGGGGGGAGGAAGAGAGGGAGGAGGAGGAGAGAACAAAAATCAAACCAAAGACACCAATCCAAACAGTAAAAATAAGTATTAAAAAACCACAAAACCAACAGCCAACCCAAGCAACAAAAAAAAAAAAAAAAAAAAAAAACAACAAAAAAAAAGAGGACAAAATAAAGCCAAACCCAAGCTTAGACTAAACACCAACCCCACACTTTTTAAGCTCTATGGATCTTATATACCTATAGGGCTAAGCTTTAGAGAGAGAGTTTAAGGGTCATGTCCTACTAGTGGGCTTTGCACCCTGCCTTTGCCGTGGTCCCAAAGCCAGGCAAGCTGGGGAGATCCTTCATCTGAAAGAAAACAGCAGGTCAGAGCAAGACAAAAACCACCCCCTCCCCTCGCCAGCCCCCCGCCTTTTACCCTCTCCCTGCTGAGCCCAGGCCAAAACTCATCACCTGGCCTGCCACCAGGATGCTGCCAAAAACACCTCCCCAGGGGGTTGGAGCGAAGAAAAACCAAAACAACGACGCCGACAACAACAAAAACCAAACCAACCAAACCCCAAGAACCACCTCAGGTTGCAAAGGATTCAAAGAATTCCTGAGTATGGGAATCTCCCCCCCTCCAGGCTTGGCAGGAGGGCTGCGGCCAGGGCTGGGGTTGGGTGACCTTTGGACACCGCGCCCCGAGCCGCCGGTGCGGGGCTGAGCTGGGTGGATGGGGATGGAAAATCCTCCCCCTGACCACCAGCAGCCACCGGCAGCCCCCAGCCCCAGCCTGCCGCTCTGGAGGGGTCTGGGGGGGAGGTGAAGTGAGGGTGCTCAGCACACGCCTGGCGCTGTGCCCCCGGCTGCTTCTCGGTTGGCGTTTGGAGTCTCCAAAGGTGACAAAAGGACCAAAAATGGTGCTTGTGGGGGCTCGCTGTCACCATCCCCACCCTCCCCTGTGCCAGGCAGGATCAAGCTTCCATTACCAAGGCTGCCACTGCGCCGGCTCCGGGCACCGGCACGCATCACAATCCCTGGGCATCGCCACAGCGCCCCGGGCTCACCCCTGCCTGGCATTCCTAGCCCCAAAAGCAAGGAGCTGGGGCAGGAAGGACCTTCTCACCCCAGAGACAGTCATGAAAGGAGGGGGAAAAGGCAGTTTGGGTTCTTCTTTGCTTTACAGGGCAGCTGTATGCCCCAGGAGAGGGTCTCACCCCCCCAGCAAGGGGTCTCACCCCCCAGGAGGGCATCTCACCCCCCCAGGAGGGCATCTCACCCCTGCAGTGCTCCCCAGCCAGAGGAGGTGCAGATTCCACCTATGTTTTTGGGGCTCCTTTATTGTTTTGAGCCTCTCCTGCCCCAGCTTGCAGGGCCCAGCAGGCAGCGCTTGGCCCCCAGCATCTTGATTGGTTTAAGCTAAACTCCCCCCCTGCCAAAGGGCATTTTTTGGGTATGAGGGGAGGGGGGAGGGGAAGGAAACACCTTGCTCAGGGGCTGGGTGGCACGGGGGCATCACGCTGGCACTTACCAACAGGCGGTGACACCATCCACATGGCTGCAGGGGTGGCGCTGGGGGCGCCGCGGGCAGGGGAAACTGAGGCCCGGGGGGCAGGTGGCAAGCGCTGGCCGGGCACTCGGTGCCACCACTGCGTTATATAAGGAAGGGCCTCGGCGGCTGAGTCACCCCCACGGGGGTGGGTCCGGCCAGAGGCCACCAGGCTTTTCGGAGGCGGTTGGCACCACCGGCGAGGGAGGAGCTGCCCTGATAGCTGGGGGGGGGGGGGGGAGCTGGGGGGGGGCCATGCCAGCCCCGCAGCACCCGTGCCAGCCCCGCAGCACTCGTGCCAGGCTCGAAGGCCTCGTGCCAGGCTCACAGGACCAGTGCCAGGGTCACAGCGCTGATGCCAGGCTCGCAAGCACCCGTTCCAGTCTTGCAGCACCCGTGCCAGGCTGATGGTACCCTTGCCAGGTGTGGACCACTCATGCTACACTTATGGCACCTTTGCCAGCCTTGTAGCACCCTTAGTAGGTTTGCACCACCCATGCCAAGCTTGCACTGCCCATGCTGTGCTCGCACACCCATGCCAGGCTTGCACCGCCCACATCAGGCTTGGAGCACCCATGCCATGCTCACGGCACCCATACCATCCTCACAGCACCCACACCATGCTCGTAGCACCCATACCAGGCTTGTGCCACCTGTATCAGGCTGGCAGCTCCCATCCCAGGCTTTGCAACATTCCTACCATGCTTTTTAGCACCCGTGGCAGTCTTGCACCAGCCATGCCAGGTTCACAGTACGCATGGCAGTCTTGTACCCCCCATGCCATGCTCACAGCACCCATTCCACTTTTGTAGCACCCATGCCCGGCTTGCAGCACCCATAACAGGCTCACAAGCACCTGTGCCAGCTTTTCAGCACCCACACCAGTCTCTTGGCAGCCATATCAGTCCTACACTACCTGTACTATGCTCATAGTACCCATGCCAGTCTCACAGCATCTGTGCCATGCTCACAGCTCCCATGCCAGTCTCACAGCACCCACACCATGCTCACGGCACCTATGCCAGGTTTGCAGAACCCATGCTAGTCTCACAGCATCCACACCATGCTCGTAGCACCCATGCCAGTCTCACAGCACCCATGCCAGGCTCACAGCACCCACACCATGCTCACAGCACCCATGCCAGGCTTGTAGAATGTATGCCAGTCTCACAGCATATATGCCATGCTCACAGCACCTGTGCCAGTCTCACAGCACCCACACCATGCGCATAGCACCCATGCCAGGCTCGTAGAACATATGCCAGCCTCACAGCATCTATGCCGTGCTCACAGTACTCATGCCAGGCTCGTAGCACCCCCACCAGTCTCACAGCACCCACATGATGCTCACAGCACCCACACCAGCCCCTGGCACCTGCTGCCAGTGGTGGGCAGCACATCCCTGTGCCCTTTCACACCAATTCACACCACCAGCACTGGGGGGGGGTCAGAGCCGGTGCCCATAAGAGCCCTCGGGGTGCCACTAGCTGAGGTGCCCCCTGCAGGTGTGCCCCCAGCCCGGGGCCTCCGGCAGGGCAGGGGGTAGGGTGCCCGGGGCAGCACCCAACTTGTGCAAGGGTGTCACGAGTTGGGGCGGCCTCAGCCCCCCCAGCTGGGGCAAAGGGCCGGAGCGGCAGGGCCGCGGCGGGGAGGGCAAAGGTCCTGCGGCGACAAGGGGACAATAAAACTTATACAGCCCCCGCGCCCGCCCTGGGGATTTTCCACCCCAGCCCCGCGGCCGGCGGGCGGGAGCCGGGGGGGGGGGCGCTGCTGGCCGTACCCATGCCCGTCGGGTGCCCGGCGCTTGCTGTGTGCCCCGGCCGGGGGTCCCGGGGGTGCTGGCACGACAGGGTGGCCGCTGAAAGGGCTCTTTGTTGGCGGTCACGCGCCGGTGCCAGCCGTTGCGAAGCGACCGCCGGGTCGGGAAGGAGCCACAGCCACGGGCGGCCTGGGGCACCTCAGGGGGCATCCCCCTGGCTTCGGGGCGCCTTGAGGGGACCAGTCCTGGGGTGCGCAGGGTGTCCGCCGGGTGCCCAGCACTGGGAGGGGGCAGCAGGGCACGTGGCTGAGGCCATCCCCGAGTCCTCATGGTCCCCATGCCCATGGCTTCAGGGCACCTAGGGGTGCTTGTCCCCTTGGCACATGAGTGTCACTGGGTTCCCATCCCCCTGGCTTCAGGGCACCTAGGAGTGCATGTCCCCTTGGCACATGGGTGTCATTGGGTGCCCATGCCCATGGCTTCAGGGCATCTCGAGGTGCTTGTTCCCTTGGCACATGAGTGTCACTGGGTGCCCATCCTGGTGGTATCACAGCTCCTCAGGGTGAACGGTCCCTGTGGCATCTGGGTGCCTGTCCCCATGGTAATAGGGCATCTGAGTGTACCCATCCCCATGGTATCTGTGTGTCTGCTGTTGCCCATGCCCATAGATTCAGGGCATCCCTGGGGGCCCATCCCTGTGGCACCCTGTGGCATCCTTGTGGCACCATGGGCTTCTCAGGGCAGTCAGTCCCCATGGTATCTGGGTGCCCATCCCTGTGGCACTGGAATGCCTCTGAGTACCCATGGTATCATGGCTTCTTAGGCTCCTATGGCACTGGGGTGGCACTGGGTGCCCATCACTGTGGCAGCAGGGCACATGGCTGAGGCCATCCCTGTGTCCTCCCAGTAGCCATTCCCACGATATCTTGGCACCTGTGTGTGCCCATCCCCATGGCATTGTGGTTCCTAAGAGCAAATCATCCCTGTGGCATCTGGGTGCCCATCCCTGTGCCACTGAGACATCTCTGGGTGCCAGTGCCCACGATATCTGGGTGTTCCTGAGTGCTTGTCTCTGTGGCACGGTGGCAGCAGGACACGTGGCTGATGCCACCCCTGTGTCCTCAGGGTCCCATCCCTGTGGCACCGAGCCCCCCCGAGGTGCCTGTCCTTGTGGCATCACGGTGCCTCACAGTGCCCATCTCACAGGGCACCTTGCGGTGCTTGTCCCCATGGCACCTGGCTGTCTTCAGATGCCCCTCCCCATGGTATCTGGGCACCTCTGGCTGCTTCCCATGTCTGCTCAGCCAGTGCCACCCAACACCCCCATGCCACTACCCCATGTGTGCCCACACCCCAGCACAGAAAGCTAGATGGTGCCAGAGCTGTGGTTTATTTGCCCGATGCCAGGCTGGGAGGTCACCACTGCTGCTGCCACGCTCAGTGCTGGCTCACGACCTGGAAAGGAGAAGCTCCTCAGGGGGGTGCAGCACTCTGGCACCCCAGCACTGTGGCACCCAGCACCGTGGCACCCAGCACCCTGGTACTCTAACAGCCTGAACCCCATGGCACCTTGGCATTCTGACACTGCAGCACCCCAGTACCCTGGCATCCCATCACTCAGCTCCCCAGCTCCATTACCCTGGCACTCCTGTGCCGTGGCACCCTGGTGTCTCAGCATCCTTGTACCCTGGTACCACAGCACCACTATACCTTGGCACCATGGCACCCCAAAGCCCTGGTACCTCAGCATGCTGGCACCCTCTTAGCCCAACATGATGGCATCCAAGCACCCAGTGCCTTGGTACCTCAGCACTAGGATCCTAGCGTTCTGGCACCTTGGCACCCCAGTACCCCCAAGGCCTTGTGCCCTGGCACCCCAGACATACTGATACTCTGGCTCCCTGGTGTCTGGGTGCTCTGGCACCTTGGCACCCCAATGCCCTGCTACCTCAGCTGCATGGCATTCCAATACTCCACCAGCCCTGTGCCCTGGCACCCCAGCACCCTGAGATATTGACACCCTGGCATCCGGTACCCCAGTATCCCAATATTATGCCAGCCCAGCACCCAGGTGCCCTGGCACTAGCACCGTGACATCATGGCACCCTGTTGCCCCAGCACCCTGGCACCACGGCCCCCAACACCCCAAGGTTACTAGCACCTTGGCACCATGGCATCCCATTGCCCCAGCATGCCGGCACTCCAGCACCACAGCACCCTGGCACCCCAGAAACCCAACATTATGCCAGCCCAGCATGCAGGTGCCCTGGTACCCTGACACCTTGACACTCTGGCACCATGGCCCTCTGATGCCTCAGGGCACTAATACCCTGGCACCACGGCATCCCACTGCCCCAGTACTCTGGCACCCCAGTACCCCAACATTATGCCAGCCCAGCACCCTGATGACTTGGCACCCTGACTCCTTGACACCCTGGCACCATGGCCCCCTGACACCCCAGGTCACTAGCACCCTGGCACCAAGGCACCGCATTGCCCCAGCACCCTGGCACCATGGCCCCCAACACCCCAGGTCACTAGCACCCTGGCACCATGGCATCCCATTGCCCCAGCACCCTGGCACCCCAGTACCCTGGCACCCCAGTACCCCGGCACCCCAGTACCCCAACATTATGACAGCCCTGCACCCTGGTGCCCTGGCACCATGACACCCTGGCACGCTGGCAGCTGTGCCCACCTCGTTGATCCAGTCCTCGAAGGCAGACACCCGGGTGAAGACTGTTGGCTTCTTCTCGGTATTGCAGCCCAGCGCGGAGACGAAGCTGGCGATGCCATGCACCTGCCAGGTCCCATCCTCAGCCTGGCAGTTCAGGGGCCCTCCGGAGTCGCCCTGGGGTGCGGGGTGAGCGGGGGGGGGGGGTGTGTGTGTGTGTGTGAGTGCCAGGCGGGGGTAGGGGCGTCCCCAGCGTGCCCCCCGCCGCAGGCTGGCACTCACGTTGCAGCCTGCCCGCCGGCCGCCGCCGGCGCAGATCATGGTGCGGCGGATGGAGAGCGCTCCCCACCAGTCGGGCTGCGTGCAGTGCTCGAAGTCCACCACGGGCAGCAGGGCCTGCTGCAGCCGGTCGGGCAGAGGGCCCCCCGCTGCCAGCCGGGCGTTAGTGCGGCCGGGGGTGGGCACCTCCTGTCCTCCCTGCTGGCCCTCACCACCCCCGGCTTGCCGTCCGCCCATCCGTCCACCCACGGCCTCATCCCTCCTTTCTCCGGCTCCCCAGCCAGCTTCTCATCCCTGCTTCCATCCCTCCATCCCTCTCTCTATCTCCCCATCCATTCCTCCATCCATCCCAGCACTCATCCACGCATCCATCCATCCACTCTCCTTCCATCCGTCCACCCCTCTATCCCTCCCTCTCTCCCTCCCTTCATCCTTCCATTCATTCCTCTCTCCCTCCTTCCCTCCATCCATCCATCCCTGAAGCCCTCTATCCCTCTCTCCATCCCGCCACCCCTCTATTTTTCCCTCCCTCCTTTGCTCCCTCCA
Source organism: Indicator indicator (assembly GCF_027791375.1). NCBI lineage: Eukaryota > Metazoa > Chordata > Aves > Piciformes > Indicatoridae > Indicator > Indicator indicator. Next base: position 8,675,683 of record NC_072041.1, on the reverse strand, counting down.
TCCCTCCCTCTCTCCCTCCGTCCCTCTATCCCTCCCTCCATCCTCCCATTCATTCTTCCTCTCCCTCCCTCCTTCCATCCCTCCCTCCATCTCTCCATCCATCCCTCGATCCTTCTATCCCTCTCTCCAACCCTCCATCCCCCCATCCCCCTATTTCTCCCTCCCTCCATTCCTCTATTTCTCCCTCCCTCCTTTCCTCCCTCCATCCCTCCCTCCTTTCCTCCCTCCATCCCTCCCTCTCTCCTTCCATTCCCTCTTTCCCTTCCTCCCTTCATCCTTCCTTCCCTCCACCCCTCCACCCATCCTCAAACGCTTCAAGCCCTCCAGTCCTCCATCTCCCCACCCCTCGCTCCGTGCCCGTGCCCGCCGTGTGCCCGCACTCACTGGCGATGCGCCCCCAGCCGCTCAGGTAGCAGGGGTAGCCATCGGGCAGCACGGTGCCCGCAGGGGGCAGGTGCCCGACCTGCACCTGGGTGTTGAGCAGGGCCGGGCGCTGCAGCTTCAGCAGGGCGATGTCATTGCTGCGCAGGGACACACGAGGTACAGAGGGGACCGCTGGGGACAGTGTCCCCATCCGACCCTCCCCCGCAGCCGGGGACTCTGCGCTCACCCGCAGGCCACGCAGGAGCTTCGCCATTCGGGGTGGACAAAGATGCCGTCAGAGGCCACGGGGATGGTCTGCTCAGGACCCTCTGCAGCGCCTATGTCGAACTCGCCCAGCACCACCTGGTAGGTGCGCGTGGAGCTGCCCGGGGACAGAGGGGCACACCATGTGTCTGGTGGCACCTCAGGGTGCTGCAGCCCTCCTGCAGCCTTCCCTGCACCAAGCAGCTCCTCCATGCACCCAGAATCCATCCCTGCACCCAGCACCACCTCCATGCACCCAGAATCCATTCCTGCACTCAGCACCTCCTTGATGCACTCAGAATCTATCCCTGCCCCCAGCACCCTCTCCATGCACCCAGAATCCATCCCTGCCCCCAGCACCTCCTTCATGCACTCAGAATCTATCCCTGCCCCCAGCACCCTCTCCATGCACCCAGAATCCATCCCTGCACCCAGGACCCTCTCCATGCACCCAGAATCCATCCCTGCCCCCAGCACCCTCTCCATGCACCCAGAATCCATCCCTGCCCCCAGCACCTCCTTCATGCACTCAGCATCTATCCCTGCCCCCAGCACCCTCTCCATGCACCCAGAATCCATCCCTGCCCCCAGCACTCCCTCTGTGCATCCACCTCACACCCAGCAATCCCCTCCTGCACCCATCCTGCCCAGTGCATCACCCCTGCACCCATCCCTGCATGCCCTCCATGCACCTGCACCCCTCCTGCACCCATCCCTGCACCCCAGCACCCTGCATCTCCTGCTGCACTCCTCCTGCACCCACTCGTAAACCTCATGTCCCCTCTTGCACCCCATATCCCTTCTTGCACCCCATATCCCCTCTGGCACCCATCTCTGTACCCCAGCACCCTGCTTCCCCTCCTGCACCTATCCCTGCACCCCTCCTGCACCCACGTCCCCTCCTGCACCCATTCCTAAACTCCAGCACCCATCTCTGCACCCCAGCACCCCTCCAGCAGCCATCTTCGTACCCCAGCACCCTGCTTCCCCTCCTGCATCCCTCCTGCATCCATCCCTGCCCCCCAGCACCCATCTCTGCCCCCCCTCTGGCACCCGTCCCTGCGCTCCAACGCCCTGCACACCCTCTGTGCACCCATCCCTGCACCCCCACGTCCCCTCCCGCCCCCCTCCTGCCCCCCGCCCGTGCCCGCAGCCCCCGCAGCGCCCCCCGGTGGTGCCTCACGAGATGCAGTGCGCGGCTGTCATCACCCAGCTGGGTGCGATCAGGCTGCCCCCGCAGGTGTGCCTGTAGGTACCACTGCTCTGGTACTGCAGAGAGATCTGCAGGGACACCGGTGGGTGCCACGCAGTGCCCACGGGTGCCAACACATCCCCCCCAAGCTGTCCCCTCCCTGCCCACTCACCTGCCAGGGCCAGCTGTAGGGGACAGCATCCTCCCCATTGACCACCCGGGAGTCGGGCAGCACGGCAGCCTGGGCTGTGGGATGGCATCGTCACCCGGTGGGCACCCAGCACCCTGCCCCGGACTGGGGACACGAGGTGCGGGAGGGCTGGGGACGTGGGGCTGGGGCTTGGGGACATCTTACCGCCGGCCACCAGCAGCAGCAGGAAGCTCAGCATCTTGTCTTGGATCGGCTGGGAGGCCCAGGGCTGCTGCTGGCCTTAAATAGGGGCACCCAAGGGCACCCCTGGGAACGGGCACCCAGCACTCAGCTGCGGGGGGTTAACCATTAACCCCGGCCTAGGGGGGGACGTGGCACCTGGCACCCTTGCCAGCACTCCCAGACAAGACCCTATGGACCCCTGTGTCCCTATAGACCCCAGACCCCCCTGTCCCTGGTGCCCCCCATAGCTCCTATAACCCTGCTGTGTCCCTATGAGACCCCAGACTCCCTGTCCCTGGTGCCCCCCATAGCTCCTATAACCCTGCTGTGCCCCTATGAGACTCCAGACCCCCCTGTCCCTGGTGCTCCCCATATCCCCTCTGTGCCCCCATAGACCCCATACTCCCCTGCATCTGATGCCCCCCATAGTCCCTATAGCTCCCGTGCCCCTATAGGCCCCAGACCCCCCTGTCCCTTGTGCCCCCCCCAGCACCTCTGCCCCTGTAGACCCCATGACCCCCTTGCTCCTTGTGCCCCCACAGCCCCTATAGCACTTGTGCCCCTAGAGATGCCCTACCACCCCTGGTGCTACCCACCCTCACTATAACCCCTCCTGTGTCCCCCACAGATCCCACACCCTCCCTGTCTCTAGTGCCCCCCTAACTCCTATAGACCCCCACCCTATAGCCCTATGGCCCCTACAACCTCCTGTCCTCTATGGGACCCATGCCCACAGTGCCCACAGGCCCCATAGCCCCCTCTGTCCCCCACAGTGCCCCCAGGCTCCTGGTGTTCCCATATGGCCTCTGTGGCCCCCATGGACTCAGTGCTCCATACCTCTCCCCCTCCTACACCCCATACCCCCTGTGTCCCTCTTAGCCTCTAAAACCTCCCCACAGACCCCACACCTTCCTGTCCTGGTACCACCATAGCCCTGTTCCCCCCATGCACCCCACAGTCCCTCTGCCCCCTGTACCCCCCAAAATCCCCAGTGCACCTGGCACCCCTCACAGCCCCCTGTGCCCCCATAACACCCACACCCCTGGGGCCTGACAGTCTCTCTACAAACACCTGTGCCCCCTATAGCTGCTTGGCACCCCAGAGCCTCCTGTGCCCTACAGCCCCACACTGCTGTGCTCCTTGTGTCCCCTATAGCCCCATGGCTGCTGTGCTCCTTGTGTCCCCTATAGCCCCACACTGCTGTGCTCCTTGTGTCCCCTACAGCCCCACACTGCTGTGCTCCTTGTGTCCCCTATAGCCCCACACTGCTGTGCTCCTTGTGTCCCCCATAGCCCCACACTGCTGTGCTCCTTGTGTCCCCTATAGCCCAATGGCTGCTGTGCTCCTTGTGTCCCCTATAGCCCCACACTGCTGTGCTCCTTGTGTCCCCTATAGCCCCACACTGCTGTGCTCCTTGTGTCCCCTATAGCCCCACACTGCTGTGCTCCTTGTGTCCCCTATAGCCCAATGGCTGCTGTGCTCCTTGTGTCCCCTATAGCCCCACACTGCTGTGCTCCTTGTGTCCCCTATAGCCCCACACTGCTGTGCTCCTTGTGTCCCCTACAGCCCCATACTGCTGTGCTCCTTGTGTCCCCCATAGCCCCACACTACTGTGCTCCTTGTGTCCCTTATAGCCCCATGGCTGCTGTGCTCCTTGTGTCCCCTACAGCCCCACACTGCTGTGCTCCTTGTGTCCCCTATAGCCCCACACTGCTGTGCTCCTTGTGTCCCCTATAGCCCCACACTGCTGTGCTCCTTGTGTCCCCTATAGCCCCACACTGCTGTGCTCCTGGTGACCCCTACAGCCCCACACTGCTGTGCTCCTTGTGTCCCCTAAAGCCCCACACTGCTGTGCTCCTTGTGTCCCCTACAGCCCCACACTGCTGTGCTCCTTGTGTCCCCTACAGCCCCACACTGCTGTGCTCCTTGTGTCCCCTATAGCCCCACACTGCTGTGCTCCTTGTGTCCCCTATAGCCCCACACTGCTGTGCTCCTTGTGTCCCCTACAGCCCCACACTGCTGTGCTCCTTGTGTCCCCTATAGCCCCACACTGCTGTGCTCCTTGTGTCCCCTATAGCCCCACACTGCTGTGCTCCTTGTGACCCCTACAGCCCCACACTGCTGTGCTCCTTGTGTCCCCTACAGCCCCACACTGCTGTGCTCCTTGTGTCCCCTATAGCCCCACACTGCTGTGCTCCTTGTGTCCCCTACAGCCCCACACTGCTGTGCTCCTTGTGTCCCACATAGCCCCACACTGCTGTGCTCCTTGTGTCCCCTACAGCCCCACACTGCTGTGCTCCTTGTGTCCCCTATAGCCCCACACTGCTGTGCTCCTTGTGTCCCCTACAGCCCCACACTGCTGTGCTCCTTGTGTCCCCTACAGCCCCACACTGCTGTGCTCCTTGTGTCCCCTATAGCCCCACACTGCTGTGCTCCTTGTGTCCCCTATAGCCCCACACTGCTGTGCTCCTTGTGTCCCCTATAGCCCCACACTGCTGTGCTCCTTGTGTCCCCTACAGCCCCACACTGCTGTGCTCCTTGTGTCCCCTATAGCCCCACACTGCTGTGCTCCTTGTGTCCCCTACAGCCCCACACTGCTGTGCTCCTTGTGTCCCCCATAGCCCCACACTGCTGTGCTCCTTGTGTCCCCTATAGCCCCACACTGCTGTGCTCCTTGTGTCCCCCATAGCCCCACACTGCTGTGCTCCTTGTGACCCCTACAGCCCCACACTGCTGTGCTCCTTGTGTCCCCTACAGCCCCACACTGCTGTGCTCCTTGTGTCCCCTACAGCCCCACACTGCTGTGCTCCTTGTGTCCCCTATAGCCCCACACTGCTGTGCTCCTTGTGACCCCTACAGCCCCACACTGCTGTGCTCCTTGTGTCCCCTACAGCCCCACACTGCTGTGCTCCTTGTGTCCCCTATAGCCCCACACTGCTGTGCTCCTTGTGTCCCCTACAGCCCCACACTGCTGTGCTCCTTGTGTCCCCTATAGCCCCACACTGCTGTGCTCCTTGTGTCCCCTATAGCCCCACACTGCTGTGCTCCTTGTGTCCCCTACAGCCCCACACTGCTGTGCTCCTTGTGTCCCCTATAGCCCCACACTGCTGTGCTCCTTGTGTCCCCTATAGCCCCTCTCTGCTGTGCTCCTTGTGTCCCCTACAGCCCCACACTGCTGTGCTCCTGGTGTCCCTTATAGCCCCACACTGCTGTGCTCCTTGTGTCCCCTATAGCCCCACACTGCTGTGCTCCTTGTGACCCCTATAGCCCCACACTGTTGTGCTCCTTGTGTCCCCTACAGCCCCACACTGCTGTGCTCCTTGTGTCCCCTACAGCCCCACACTGCTGTGCTCCTTGTGTCCCCTATAGCCCCACACTGCTGTGCTCCTTGTGTCCCCTATAGCCCCACACTGCTGCACACCCTTGGTACTCCCACAGCCCCTACAGCCTCATGTGCCCCCTATAGGCCCCATAGTGCCCCACACCCCTGGTACCCCTGTGGCCTCCTGTGTTCCCCATATCCCTCACATCCCCCCCTTGCCCCTGATGCCCTCCTGTAGCCCCCTGTGTCCCCTAAAGCCTCCACAGAGCCTCATGCCCCTGGTACCCCTATAGCCTCCAGTGTCCCCTATAGCCTCCATAGCCTCATGCCCCTGGTACCCCTATAGCCTCCTCTGTCCCCTATAGCCTCCATAGCCTCATGCCCCTGGTACCCCTATAGCCTCCTCTGTCCCCTATAGCCTCCATAGCCTCATGCCCCTGGTACCCCTATAGCCTCCTCTGTCCCCTATAGCCTCCATAGCCTCATGCCCCTGGTACCCCTATAGCCTCCTGTGTCCCCTATAGCCTCCATACCATCACATGCCCCTGGTGCCCCCTGTAGCCCTGTGGGCATGCACGGGGTTGCCCCTAGTGTTCCCATGCACCCTTGTACCCCGTGGGCATGCACAGAGGTGTCCCCACTGACCCCGTGTCCCCGTGGGAGTTCCCAGAGGTGTCCCTGGCATCCCCACGCACCTTGCATCCCCATGGGAGTTCCTAGAAGTGTCCACACGGTGTCCCCACACGCCCCCCCCGTGTCCCTCTGCACGTTCCCAGAGGTGTCCTTTGCTTCCCCACTCACCCCTGTGTCCCCGAGGAAGTTCACAGAGGTTCCCACTCGTGTCTCCACACATCCCATGCCCCTGTGGGAGTTCCCAGAGGTGTCCACACGGTGTCCTCACACCCTCCCTTGTCCCCCGTGGAAGCTCACAGAGGTGTCCTTGGTGTCCTCACTCACCCCCTGTGTCCCCGAGGAAATTCACAGAGGTTCCCACTCGTGTCTCCACACACCCCTTGTCCCCGTGGGAGTTCGCAGAGGTGTCCCCACGTTGTCCCCACACACCCCCATGACCGTGTGTAACATCACAGAGGTATCCCCACACAGCCTGTGGCCCCGTGGGAGTTAAAAGGGCTGCCTCATGGTGTTCCCACCACCCCTGCAAGTTCCTAAAGGTTCCCCCTCATGTCCCCTACTCTGTCCCCACACACACTCGAGGCTTCGTGGGCATGCACAGAGATATTCCACAATGTCCCCACGCACCCCCAGTGTCCCCACACACACCTGTGTCCCCATAGAAGTTCCCAGAGGTGTTCCCACAGTGTCCCCATGTACCCCCCCATGTCCCTATGGGAGTTCCTAGAGGTGTCCTCATGGTGCCCTCATGCACCCCATGTCCCTGTGGACATCCTCAGAGGTGTCCCCACACACCTCCGTGTCCCTTAAAAGTTCTTAGAGGTGTCCCCACGGTGTTCCTGTGTATCCCATGTCCCTGTGTACGTCCTCAGAGGTGTCCCTGCTGTGTCCCCATGGACCCTGTGACCCCTGGAATTTCTAGAGGTGTCCCCAGTGTCCCCCTGTGTCCCTGTAAAAGTTCCCAAAGGTGTCCCCACGATGACCCCCACAGACCTCGTGTCCCCCTGGAAGTTCCCAAAGGTGTCCTCACACTGTCCCCATGCATCCTGTGTCCCTCTGGAAGTTCTCAGAGGTGTCCCCATGGTATCCCCCTGTGTTTCTGTGTCCCTTGTAAAAGTTCCCAAAGGTGTCCCCACGTTGTCCCCACGCACCCCATGTCCCCCTGGAAGTTCCCAAAGGTGTCCTCACACTGTCCCCACGCATCCTGTGTCCCTCTGGAAGTTCTCAGAGGTGTCCCCACGGTGTCCCTTGTAAAAGTTCCCAAAGGTGTCCCCACGATGTCCCCACGCACCCCATGTCCCCCTGGAAGTTGTCAGAGGTGTCCCCACGGTGTCCCCCTGTGTCCCTCGTAGAAGTTCCCAAAGGTGTCCCCACCTCTCCCCACGTCCCGTAAAAGTTCCCCCCACCGCGCCGTGGCCGCGCGCTGCCGGTCGGCCCCGCCCCGCCTGTCCCGGGACTGGGCGTGTCCGGGGCGTGTCCAGGGGGCGGGGCGGGCCCGCAGCCGAGCGGGGCACGGAGCGGGGCCGGGAGCGGAGCGGGAGCGGCTGGGCCGGAGCGGGGCAATGGGGCCGGGGCGGCCGGCGGCGCTCGGAGCCCTCCTGCTGTTGGGAGCAGTCCTCGGAGTGAGTGAGGGGCGCCCGGGGGCGGTGGGGCAGGGGGCGGGAGGGAGGAGCTGAGGCGGGAGGCTGGAGGGGTCGGGATTCCCCCCTGGAGCTGGGGTCACTTGAAGGAGTTGGAGTCCCCCCCCGCGGCCTCGGGGTGTTGTGTTCCCCCTCCCTCCCTCCCTCCCGGGGATTGGGGTCCCTCGGAGGAGTTGGGGTCCCTTAAAAGATTTGGGGTCCACTCGCGGAGTTGGGGCCCTCCCCCCATTACGGGGTCCATGTCGTGTCCCCCTCCCCCCCTGGCTCTGAGATCCTTTGAAGAATCGATTTGGGGTCCCCCCCACACGGCTGGGGTTCCCCCTCCCCAATCCCCCTCGGAGCTGGTGTACCCCTAAAGGAGTTGGAGTCCCTTGAAAGATTTAGGGTCCCGTCCCCACCCCTGGAGTGAGAATCCCCTAAAGGAGTTGGGCCCCCCCCCCCGGAGTTGGGGTTCGAAGGATTTAGGGTACCCCACCCCGAGATGGAGCTGCGGGAATTGGGGTACCCCCTCCGGGTACTGATCCCTGCACCCCGCCCTGCCCCATCAGGGTACTGGAGCCTCCCTGGGCACCAAGGGCAAGAGGGTGCTCGGTCCCTGAGGGATTTTGGGGTGTCTGCCCCCCGTACCCCATCCTCCAGTACCCCCTAAGAGAACTGGGGTCCCCTCGAGCACTGGGGGGGGGTCTCAACCCCATGCCCTGTCCCGGCTGCGAATTGGCGTTGGGGTCCCCCCATGAACGCAAACGGGGACCAGGGTGTGCCCAGCCCCATGTCTGCTCCTCAGGCGCTTGGGGTGACCAGGAGCACACGGGGGGTACCCCTGCTCTGTCCCCTCACGTAACTGGGGTTCCCCTAAGGCCCGGGGGTGGGGTTGTCCCCAATACCCTGTCCTGTCCCCTCAGGGAATTGGGGTACCCCAGACTCTGCCAGAAGAGAGGTTCTCCATCACTCCCCAAAGTCACCCACGGGTCCCTGCACCCCCCTAGCACCCCACTGCCCCCCTCGCCCTGGGTGGGGGCCACTACTAGGGGCTCCTCCTGCTTTTGGGGTGCTGCCTGCCCACGCTGTACCCCCTGAATCCCCTTCCCCCTCTCTGGCTAAATTTAAAGGGTGACGAGTGGCGCCGGCCACCCTAAAAATAACTGTCCCAAAATACCCCCGGGGGGGCCTGCGTCTGGGGGTGTCCCGGGGGGGGGGTGGGGGTGTCACACCCTGGGAGGGGTCGGCACACCCAGCTGGGGTGAGGTGGAGGGGGGGGAGGGGTGACACCTTTGGGTGCCCCCCAAGAGTTGCAGGGTGGGGCAGAGCACCCCCTATTAGATCGGAGGGGGGTCCCAAGGCGGGGCTGGGGGTCTGTTGGCGATGGCCGGGGGGGTGGGGGGTCATGCCTGTGCCGGGGGCAGGGGGGAAGGGGGGCAGAGGGGTGGTTTGGGGCTGGGACAGTGCCCGGGGTGTGGAGAACAGAGGGGACCTTGTTGCTCGGGGGCCATGCTGGCAGGGCTGCCCCCCCCTCCCCCCGTGGGATCACACCCACGTCCCGGGGGGGCTGCTGGGGACAAAGAAGGGGGAGTCCCCGACTTTGCATCTCCCCCAGCCCCATTCCGCTATGGGACAGGGGGCATTTGGGGACACTTCCCTGGGGTGTCCCCTCCCGGGGCGCTGAGGAATGTGCCTCCCCCCTTTAAAAAATGCGATGGGGATCCACCCACTCCCACGGGGGGGGGAGCAGGCGGGGGTTGGGAATTCCCCCCCCCCCCCCCCGTCCCCTAGGGCTGCGAAGGGTTAATGGGGGGGGGGGAGGGCGCAGCAGGAATGTGCGATAAGATCGTCAGGCCCTGGGGGGGGCAAGGAGAAGGGGGGGGCCACGCACACTCGTGTGCGCTCACGCGCACCCCCACCCTACCCCCCCGGGCCCCCCTGGCTTGCACGTTTGGGCTCGCTCGGGCTCGCTTTTGCACGCTCGTGTGCGCGCACACGCAGCCCCCCGACTCTGCTTGCACCCACGTTTGGGAGGGAGGGTGGGGGGGGTCCGTATTCCTCATGGGCATATTTGGGGACCCCCCCCCGGGACCCCCCAGCGCACGTGGCCCTGCGCGCTCCCGGCGAGATCCATCTCTGAGCCATCGCCAAAGATGGCCATGAGGAGGAGGAGGAGGAGGAGGAAGAGCAGGGGCCAGCTCGGGCGCCTGGGTGTCCACCCTCCCCCACCCTCCCCCAACTCCTGGGTCACCCCCCCTTCAACGTCTGCCTGTCCCCCCAAGCCCTGGTCCCCCTCTCCCCCCTGCTTTCCCTCCCAAAAGCTCAGATCGTTCCCCCCTCGGGCTCCGGCTTGCCCCCCCCCGAACATCTGGGTCCCCCCTCCCAAACCCTGCTGCCCCCCCTCAAAATCCTGTCTTCTCCCCAAAAGCTTGGGGGTGTCCCCCCCCCAGCCGGTCTGGATACCCCCCAAACCCCTTCTTCTCCCCCCAAATCCCTTCTTCTCCTCCCAAACCCCTGCTTCGCCCCAAAAAATCTTGGGCATCCCCCCGGGCTCCTGGGCGTGTGTCTTCCCCCCCCCCCCCGAACATCTGGACCCCCCCCCCGACATCTGGTTTCCCCCCTAAACCATGGTTCGCCCCCCCAAAAAGCTTCTGTGTGTGTCCCCCCCGGACTCCTGGGTGTCCCCCCAGCCACTTGAGAGTCTGGGTCCCCCCCGGACACCTCTGGCTCCCCGCAAAACGTTGGGGTCCCCCCCGGGACTCCTGGTCCCTCCTGGACTCCTGGGTCCCCTTGGCCCTGCTTCCCCCCGCTCCAAACTTGGCTTTTTTGGGATAAATTCGGAATGCAGCAGCAGGAGGGGAGGGGTGGCGGGGGGTGGGAGGGGGCACAGTGACTCTGACCCCGCAGCTGTTTGCGCCCCCAAATCACCGGGGGCGGGCAGGAGCTGAGGGAGGAGGAGGAGGAGGAGGGGGGGGGTTAAACAGCTGCTTTTGTCCTCCCCCCCCCCCCCCCGTCCCACATCCCCCAGGGACCAGCATCTCGCCAGCTGTTCTGGCACCCCCCCCAAAAACTGGGGTGTCTTGTTCCCACCCCCTCACCCCCTCCCAACAAAGCCGGGGGGAGCTCAGGGCTCAGCAGGGACCCCACAGTCCCGGGGGATTCCGGGAGGGAGTGTTGGGGAGGGGGGGGAAACACCTTTCAGCAGCGACCTTGGGGGAACAATGAGGCTGTGGGGGGGCCGCTATTAATAACCCCCCCCCCCCGGGGATTATTCCTGGTGTGCGTCACCTCCTCTTCCTCGCCCGGATGAAGTAAAGCGGGGGGGCACATCCAGATTTGGGGGGAGGGGGGGTGGTATCCAGATTTGGGGGGGGGGGGGGGGCATGTCCAGATCCGGGGAAGGTGCATCCAAATTGAGGTGGGGAGGGGGTTTAGGGGGATAGATCCAGATTTTGAGGGGGGGGTCACATCCAAATTGGGGGGGGGTGCGGGTTTAGAGGGGTAGATCCAGGTTTAGGGGGGGGGCACATCCAAATTGGGGTGGGGTTTAGGGGGGTAGATCCAGGTTTAGGGGGGGCACATCCAAATTGGGGGGGAGGGTTTAGGGGGTAGAATCAGGTTTAGGGGGGGCACATCCAAATTGGGGGGGAGGGTTTAGGGGGTAGGTCCATGTTTGGGGGGGGCATATCCAAATTGTGGGGGGGTCATATCCAGATTTTGAGGGATATGCTCAGATTTAGGGGGGGTATATCCAGATTTTTTTGGGGGGGGGGCACATCTGGATTTAAGGAGGTACATCCAAATTGGGGAGGGGGTGTCTCATCCAGATGTAGGGACACATATCCAGACTGGGGGGGGACACACATGCAGACTGGGCGGAGGTTACCTCCAGCTCGGTCCTATCTGGATTAGGGGGGGGGGGGGGCGTCCCATCCAGGGGGTCCCACCCAGATTTAGGGAGGTTACAACCAGATTGGGGGGGTCCTTCCAGACTGGGAGACCCCTTCCAGACTGGGGGGGGACACTGCCAGACTGGGGGAGCTGCTGCCAGACTGGGGGAGTCCTTCCAGACTGGGGGAGCTACTTCCAGACTGGGGGAGCCCTTCCAGACTGGGGGAGCCATTCCAGACTGGGGGAGCTGCTTCCAGACTGGGGAAGCCCCTTCCAGACTCGGGGAGTCCTTCCAGTCCGGGGGAGCTACTTGCAGACTGGGGGGGTCCTTCCAGACTGGGGGAGCTGCTTCCAGACTGGGGGGGGGGCTACTTCCAGACTTGGGGAGTCCTTCCAGACGGGGGGGGGGTCATTCCAGACTAGGGGGAGGTCATATCCAGGTTTGGGGTGATCCATCCAGGTTTGGGAGGATACATCCAGGTTTGGGAGGATACATCCAGGTTTGCGGGGGGGGGGTTGTGTGGCATATCCAGACTCGGGGCGGGGGGGGAGGGGTCCAGATTTGGGGTTCCCAATGCAGATTTAACGGGGGGTCGGGGGGGATTTGTGTGCATCCAAATTGCTGCACTCCAATGGTCCCCGGAGCGGAGGTGCCCGGCGGCCAGGGTGGTTCTTCCTCCAGGGTGGCTCTTCCTTGCCCTCCTCTTCCTCACCCCCTCCCCCCCCGGCTCCCCCCACGTTCCCCAGGGTGCGGGGCAGGATTTGGGCCGGCGAGTGGAAAATGTGAGCGGCGGCGGCGGTGTCCGGCCGGGCGCCGTGCCCCGGCCCTGGCGGCGGGGGGGACCCGGGCGCGGGGCCGCAGCTTGGGGGGAACCTTCCGGTAACCGGAGAGGGGAGAGCGGCCGGCACCGGCCACCGGCGGCCGCCAGAGCGGCAGAGGCCATTCTGCCGCCACTGCTGAGCACCCTCGAACACAGTGCCTGGGGGGGGGGGGGGGGGGCGTGGGGCTGAGCACCCTCGGACCTAACGCATTGGTGAGGAGTGGTGCTGAGCACCCTCGGACCCAACGCACTGGTGAGGAGTGGTGCTGAGCACCCAGAGACACAGTGCACTGGTGAGGAGTGGTGCTGAGCACCCACAGACACAGTGCCTGTGGGGGGGCATGGAGCTGAGCACCCTCGGACCCAACACACTGGTGGGGAATGGTGCTGAGCTCCCACGGAGACAGTGCACTGGTAGGGGGTGGTGCTGAGCACCCCTTGCCTCAGTGCAGTGGTGCTGAGCACCCACAGACACAGTGCACTGGTGGGGAGTGGGGCTGAGCACCACTTGTCCCAGTGCAGTGGTGCTGAGCAGCCCCAGACTCAGTGCAGTGGTGAGGGGGTGGTGGCTGAGGACCAACATGATCAGTGCAGGTGTGGGGGGACAGTGGCAGAGCAGCATGGCTGGGGGGGAGGAGCTGAGCACCCCCAGACTCAGTGCATGGATGGGGGTCAGGAGCTGAGCACCCCCAGACTCAGTGCATGGATGGGGGGGAGGAGCTGAGCACCCCCAGACTCAGTGCATGGATGGGGGTCAGGAGCTGAGCACCTCCAGACTCAGTGCATGGATGGGGGTCAGGAGCTGAGCACCCCCAGACTCAGTGCATGGATGGGGGGCAGGAGCTGAGCACCCCCAGACTCAGTGCATGGATGGGGGTCAGGAGCTGAGCACCTCCAGACTCAGCACACATTTGGGGGGTCAGGAGCCGACCCCCCCCCATGCTCAGCACCCAGCTGGCTGCTCCGTGCCTCAGTTTCCCCTGGCCCTGGCCCTGTTCCTCCCCCTCTGGGCCCTGCCCCCCTGCCCAGCTCCTGCCTAATCCCTGCCCCTTGTTTGCTCAGCAAAGTGCTGCCCTGACGGATTCCTCGGCGGGCACGGGGGGCACCCATCGGGGCCTGCACACGCCCGGGGGGCACGGGGATGGGGCACAGGCGTGGGCAGGGGGGGTGGGGGTGAGGGGATGGGGCACACCCGTGTGCAAGGGGTGTGAGGGTGTACAGGTGGGGCACAGGTGTGTGCAGGAGGTGTGGGGGCACAGGGATGGGGCACGGATGTGTGCAAGGGGTGTGGGTGTGTGGGCATGGGGCACACGACCTGGGGGTGTGGGTGCTTGGATCTAGGGCACAGGTGTGCAGGGGGTGTGGGTGCCCAGGCATGGGGCACAGGTGTGTGCAGGGGGTGTGGGTGCCCGGGCATGGGGCACACACCTGTGCAGCCATGTGCCAGTGTGCAGAGCTGTCCCTGTGCCCACACATGCACAGGGAGGTGCCAGTGCCCATCTGCAGCCCTGTGCCAGTGTGCAGAGCTGGGGCTCCGTGTGAGGGAACTGTTGGGATGGTGCCAGGTGCCAGGGGGCACACAGATCCCTGTGCCCCTGCACGCAGCAGCAGTGCAGATGCCTGGGCACAGCTGTGTGCCCTGGTGGCACCAGGGCAGTGCCATGGTGGTGTATGATGGTGCATAGTGCCAGTGCCAGGGTGGTACTGTGGTGGTACTGTGGTGCTGCATGGTGATGCCATGGCAGTGCCATGGTGGCACTGTGATTGTGACTGGCAGTGCCATGGTGGTACTATGAGGTGCATGGTGATGCCATGGCACTCCCTTAATGGTACCATGACAGTGCATGGCAGTGCCATGCTGGTACTGTGATGGAGCATGGTGGTGCCATGGTGGTACCATGACAGGGCATGGTGGTGCATGGCAGTGCCATGGTGGTGCCATGCTGATGTCTTCATGGTGTGTGATGGTGCCAGGGTGGCACTGTGGCAGTGCATGGTGGTGGCACAGTGGTGCCATGCTGGTAGCCTGGCAGTGCTATGTCAGTGGCACTGTGGTGCCATCCTGGTACTGTGGTGGTGGCACGATGGTGCCATGCTGGTACCATGACTGTGGCAGGGGGGTGCCATGCTGGGAGGCTGGCAGTGCTGTTTCAATGGCATGGTGGTGCCATGCTGATATCCTGGTGGTGCTGTGTTGCTGGCATGGGGCTGCCATGGTGGTACAGTGTAGTGGCACAGGGGTGCCATGCTGGTACCATGGCAGTGGCACAATGATGCCATGCTGCTATCCTGACAGTGCTGTGTTGGTGGCACAGTGATGCCATGTGGGTACAGTGGTGGTGGCACAGGGGTGCCATGTGGGTACAGTGGTGGTGGCACAGGGGTGCCATGTGGGTACAGTGGCAGTGGCACAGGGGTGCCATGCTGGTACAGTGGCAGTGGCACAGGGGTGCCATGTGGGTACAGTGGCAGTGGCACAGGGGTGCCATGCTGGTATCCTGGTGCTGCTGTGGCGCTGGCAGTGCAGGCATGCAGTGGGTGGGCACTGAGGCGGTGCCCAGGCTGTGACTCCATGGCACAGCTATGCAGCTCCAGCCCTGCCAGTGCCCAGCTGCTCACATCCCCTCCCCCCCTGCCCTGCTGCCGCGGGCAGTGCCCAGCCTGGCACCCAGCAGAGGCTGACTGCAGTGTCTCTCAGGTCAGCCATGGCAGCAGGGGCCTGGCAGAGAGCTCCTTCCCCGAGGACACGGTGCCAGACCAGCCCCTGGGCACCCGCGGGCGCCGCTACTACAGACAGCTCTCCGACGACGAGGACCTGGTGGCATCCGGAGGTGAGGGGCACAAGGGGCACCGTGGCTGAGGGGTGCCAGGGCTGAGGGGCACCAGGGCTGGATGTCATCTCTGGTGGGTGTCATCCTGGGTGCCAGCTGTGCTGTGCCCACTGGAGGTGCCACCAGGATCTGGTGCCACTTGGAGGTGAGGGGGCATCCTGGGTGCCAGTTGTGCTGTGCCCACTGAAGGTGGCACCAGGACCTTGTGGCTCCCAGAGGTGAGGTGGCACTGGGGACACCAGGGCTGAGGGGTGCCAGGGCTGGATGTCAACTCTGGTGGGTGCAGTGCCAGTTGTGCTGTGCTTATTGGAGGTGGCACCAGGACCTGGTGGCATCTAGAGGTGAGGTGGCACCAGGGGCACTAGGGCTTAGGGGCACCAGGGCTGGATGTCATCTCTGGTGGGTGTCATCCTGGGTGCCAGCTGTGCTGTGCCCCCTGGAGGTGCCACCAGGATCTGGTGCCACTTGGAGGTGAAGGGGCATCCTGGGTGCCAGTTGTGCTGTGCCCACTGGAGGTGCCACCAGGATCTGGTGCCACTTGGAGGTGAGGGGGCATCCTGGGTGCCAGTTGTGCTGTGCCCACTGGAGGTGCCACCAGGACCTTGTGGCTCCCAGAGGTGAGGTGGCACTGGGGGCACCAGGGCCAAGGGGCACCATTGCTGGATGTCACCTCTGGTGAGTGCCATGCCAGTTGTGCTGTGCCCATTGAAGATGGCACGAGGACCTGGTGGCACCTGGAGGTGAGGGGCATCCTGGGTGTCAGTTGTACTGTGCCCACTGGTAGTGGCACCAGGACCTGGTGGCACCCAGAGGTGAGTGGGCAGCATGAGTTGGTGTCACCATGGGTGTCACTGTAAGGGGGTGCCACCCTCGGTGCCACTCTTCCAGTCTGGGTTGCAGATGGCAGCAGGCCATGGTGGCAGCTGGTGCCATGGGTGAGGGGGTGCCAGCAGGGGTGGGATGCCAGGGACTCTGGGCTGTCACCTCCAGTGGGCATCACAGGGATGGGTGCCACCCTGGGTGCCACTCTCGCTGGCCCCACTGTAAATGGCAGCAGGACCTGGTGGCATCCATTCATAAGGTGGCACTGGGTGCCATGGGTGGGCATCACCCTGCGTGAATGCCACCTTAGATGGGTGCCATCCTCAGTGCCACACAGACTGGCCCCATTCCAGATGGCAGCAGGAGCTGGCACCACCTCTGGTGGCTTCTGGTGCCATGGCTGGGAGCCACCAAGTGTGCCACCAGCCCTGTCCCCAGTACAGGTGGCAGTGGTGCCTGGTGGCATTCAGCAGCAAGGTGGCACCAGGTGCCATGGAGGAGTGCCACCTTGGCTGGGTATTACCATAGATGTGTGCCACTCTGGGTGCCACCCATGCTGCTGGCAGCAGGACCTGGTGGCATCTGGCAGTGAGGTGGCACTGGGTGGGTGAGTGGCACTGTGGGTGCAGAGTTACCATGAGTGGGTGCCATCCTGGGTGCCATTTATGCCATGCCCATCAGATATGATGCCAGGACCTAATGGCATTTGGTGGTAAGGTGGCACTCAGTGCCCACATGGATTGGTGCCACCAGGGATGGGGTCACCACCTGTGCCACTTGTCTTGGCCCCCGTGCAGATGGCACTGCCACCCCTGGTGACATCTGGTGGTAAGGTGGCACTGGGGGTGCCACTGTGGGTGGATGCTACCATAGGTGGATGCCAGCCTGGGTGCCACTTGTCCTTTGCCCATCTCAGATGGCACTGGGACCTGCTGGCACCAGGTCTGTGGCAGTCATTGTGGGTAGGTGCCATCCTAGGTGCCACTCACACTGGAACCATTGCAGCTGGCAGCAGGACCTGGTGGTATCTGGCAGTCAGGTGGCACTGGGTGCCATGGGTGGGTAGGTGCCAGTCAGGTTGTTTGTCACCATGGGTGCCACTCACACTGTCCCTATTGCAGATGGCACCAGGACCTGGTGGCATCTGGCAGTCAGGTGGCACAAGGTGGGTGCTACTGTGGATGGGCACTAACATAGGTGGTGCCACTCTGTGTGGATGCCACCCTGGATGAGTGGCACTATGGGTGGGTGCCACCCTGGCTTCCAGCTGCAGTATGTCCACTGCAGAGGGCACTGAGACCTGGTGGCACCTGGTGGTAAGGTGGCACTGGGTGGTAAGGTGGCACTGGATGCCATCATGAATGTGTCACTGTGGGCGAGTGTCACTATGAGTGGGTGCCACCCTTGGTGCCACTCATGGTGCCTGCACTACAGATGGCACTGGGACCTGGTGGCATCTGGCAGTAAGGTGGCACTAGGTGGGTGCCAATGCGCTTGGGTGCCGCCAAGGCTGGGCATCACCCTGGTTGGCTGGCACTGTGAGTGGCTGCCAGCCTGGGTGCCAGCTGTGCCATCCCTCTTGCAGATGGCAGCGGCGAGGAGGGCAGCGCAGTGCCCTGGCCACTGGCTGGCACCACCCGGGCACCTGGCATCGGGCTGGCACCCACTGGTAAGGAGGTGCCCTGGGGTGGCCTCTGTGCCAGGGCTGGCTCCTGCCTCTCACCGCTCTCAAGCTCTGTCTCCATCCTCCTCCTCCTCCTCCTCTTCTTTCTTCTCTTCTTCCTCCTCTTCCTCGCTGGGCAGTGCCCAGGCCCCCCCCCGTGCCCGCGGGCATGGTGGTGGCCGAGGAGGAACCTCCCCTGAGTAAGTGCCACTGGGGGGCACCCCCCCCGTACCACCCTGGCTGTGCTCTCCTGAGGGGGGGAGGGGAACCCCGGAGGGGGAGGGGTCTGGGGGGAAGGGAACGCAGCTGGGTGAGGGGGCACAGCTGGGTGAGGGGGCACAGCTGGATGAGGGCACAGCTGGATGGGGTGTGTGTGGATGGGGGCACAGGTGGGTGGGGTGGCACAGCTGGATGAGGGCACAGCTGGATGGGGTGTGAGTGGATGAGGGGCACAGGTGGGTGAAGCACAGCTGGTAGGGGCACAGGTGGGTGGAGTGGCACAGCTGGATGGGGGCATAACTGGATGAGTGCACAGCTGGATGAGGGGACACAGCTGGGTGAGGGCACAGCTGGATGGGGTGTGAGTGGGTGAGGGGCACAGCTGGATGAGGGCACAGCTGGATGGGGTGTGAGTGGATGAGGGGCACAGGTGGCTGGGGCACAGCCGGCTGAAGGGGGGGCACCGCTGGGTACTTTCCGGAGCTCAGCTGCCACCTAACCCCCCCCTCCCCTCCCCCGCCGGCCTGTGCCCCCCGCCCCTCCCCCCAGTCTATTTCCGCGCCCTGGTGAACTTCACTCGCAGCATCGACTTCAGCCCCCGCCTGCAGCTGCCGGACTCCCAGGAGTTCCGAGAGATCTCCGAGGCCGTGGTGGACACGGTGAGGGCAGGGGGCGCTGGGGAGGGGGTGCTGGGCTGGGGGGGGGCACCCGTGGGGGCGCTCTGACACCTCCCCCCCATTCCCCCCAACCCCTTCCTTCTTCAGCTGGAGTCGGAGTATTACAAAGTGCCTGGGGAGCAGGTGGTCAGCGTCGTGTTCATCAAGTGAGCTGGGGAGGGGGCTGGGGGGGGTCAGGGGGGACTCGTGGGGGGGGGGGAGTGGGCAGAGCGTGCTGGGGAGGCTGGAGGGGGGTTGGGAGGGGTGGCCGTGGGGGGATATGAGGGGGCTTGGGGGGGCAGAGGGGAGTGTGGAGGCTGGAGGGGGTTGAGAGGGTGAGGGGATAGGAGGAGGTTTGGGGTGTTGGGGAGGTTTGGGGGTGATGGGGAGGTTTGAGGAGGTTTGGGGGTGATGGGGAGTTTTTGGGGTGTTGGGGAGGCTGTGCGGAGGTCTGTGGAAGGGGGGGGCGCAGAGGGCAGATTTTTGGGGTGCTGAGCCCCCCCTTTCCCGCTGGTGGTGCTCGGCAGGGAGCTGGAGGGTGATGTGTTCGTGGAGCTGGACGTGGGCTCGGAGGGGAACTCGGACGCGGCGCAGCTGGGGGCGGTGCTGCAGGACCTGCTGGCCGCGGGCTCCATCGCCTCCTACCACACCTCCCCCCGCGGCTTCCAGTTCCGCCGCCTGGGGGCTGGTGAGACCCCGCGGGGCAGGGGGGGAGCTGGGGAGGGGGCCGGGGCTAGGGGGGGGGGGGGTGCCTGGCAGGGTTTGGGGGTGCTGCGAGCAGGCCAGCTGGCCTAGGCTGGGATCCCCTGTGCTGGCAGGGCTCAGCCCCTTCCTGCAGTGGGGGTTTGGGGGGTCCATGCTAATTGTGCTCCCCCTCTCCCCCCCAGTGACCCCCCAGCCCCGTGCCTGCACCCCCCTGGAGTTCAGCTGTGGCAGTGGGGAGTGTGTGGCTGCTGAGTACCTCTGCGACCGGCGCCCGGACTGCCGCGATGGCTCCGATGAGCACGGCTGCGGTGAGACCCCCCAGCAGCACCCCCCGGAGCCCCCTGCACCCCCATTGCCTGCAGCACCCCCCCAGCAGCACCCCCCGGAGCCCCCTGCACCCCCATTCCCTGCAGCACCTCCTCAGCACCCCCCGGAGCTCCCTGCACCTCCATTCCCTGCAGCACCCCCCGGAGCCCCCTGCACCCCCATTCCCTGCAGCACCTCCTCAGCACCCCCCGGAGCTCCCTGTACCTCCATTCCCTGCAGCACCCCCCCAGCAGCACCCCCCGGAGCTCCCTGCACCCCCATTCCCTGCAGCACCCCTCCAGCAGCACCCCCCGGAGCCCCCTGCACCCCCATTCCCTGCAGCACCCCCCCAGCAGCACCCCAGAGCCCTGTGCACCCCCATTCCCTGCAGCACCTCCTCAGCACCCCCCGGAGCTCCCTGCACCCCCATTCCCTGCAGCACCCCTCCAGCAGCACCCCCCGGAGCTCCCTGCACCCCCAATTCCCTGCATCACCTTCTCACCCCCTCACTTCCCCCCTGCACCCCCATTTCCCCCCAACTCCCCTAAACCCCCTCACCCCCTATTCCCCCTGCACCCCAATTCCCCCCAACCCTCTCCCCCGCCTTGTCCCCCTGCACCTCCATTTCCCCCTTGCCCCCCCAATTCCCTCCTCCCAGCCCCCCCAGCCCCCTTCACCCCCCTGTTTCCCCCCTGCACCCCTCACCCCCATTCCCCCTGCACCCCAATCCCCCTCCCCTCACCCTCCCTTCTCCCCCCAGACCCTGGCACTCAGCCTCCCCCCACCACCACCTCTCGCCCGGCCACCAGCCGCCCGCTGAGCACCCCCAGCGCTGCCACCACCCCCCGGGCGCCCGGGCGGCACCCCCTGCTCCCGCGGCCCCCCAGGCCGGGGGTGGGCAGCGGGTGCCCGGCTGGCGAAGCCTCCTGCTCGGATGGGCACTGCGTGCCCAGGGACTACGTCTGTGACGGGGAACCTGACTGTGCCGACGGCAGCGACGAGCAGGCCTGCGGTGAGCGGTGCCAGGGGCACGCGGGCATGGGGATGGGGGGCACCCCGTGGGTGGCACCGCCCCTGCATGGCACCCACTGTCACCCACCGCCTGTCACCCGCCGCCTGTCACCCACCGCTTGTCACCCACCGCCTGTCACCCACTGTCACCCACCGCTTGTCACCCACTCCCTGTCACCCACTGCTTGTCACCCACTCTCTGTCACCACTGCCTGTCCATCATCGTTTGCCCATCACACGGTGCCCACTGCCCGTCCGTCACCCACCAGCCATCAGCCCTCACCCATCACCCACAGCCTACTGCCCATCACCCATCACTCACCACCCACTGCCCACCACTCCCCCACCCCTTGCCCACCACCCACTGCCCACCACTCCCCCACCCACCACCCATCACCCACTGCCTACCACCCATCAACCCTTGCCCACCACTCCCCCACCCCTTGCCCACCACCCACCACCCATCACCCACCACCCACAATTCACCAACCCCACCCCTTTGCCCATCAGCCATCACCCCTTGCCCACTACCCACCACCCACTACCCATCACTCCCCTCCCCCTTGCCCACCACCCCCCATCACCTGTCCCCCCCCCCCGCCCGTTGCTCACCACCCCCTGTGCCCGCTGCCTGTCTCCATGCCCAGGCACTCCCTCTCCCTGTGAGCCCAACGAGTTCAAGTGCCGCAATGGGCACTGTGCCCTCAAGCTGTGGCGCTGTGACGGGGAGAATGACTGCGGGGATGGCTCCGACGAGGATGACTGCCGTGAGTGCCCGCGGTGCCAGGGGGCTCGGGTGCCAGGCAGGGCTTGGGGGTGCCAGGCAGAGCTCAGTGGTGCCAGGCAGGGCTCAGGGAGTGCCAGGAAGGCCTCGGGGAGTGTCAAGTGGGGCTCAGGGGTGCTAGGTGGTGCCCATGGGGATGCCAGGTGGGGCTCAGGGGTGCTAGGCATGCCTTGGGGGTGCCGGGCAGAGCACAGTGGTGCCAGGCAGGGCTCGGGGAGTGCCAAGCAGGGCTCAGGGGTGCCAGGTGGTGCCCATGATGATGCCAGGTGGGGCTCAGGGGTGCCAAGCAGGGTGCAGGGGTTGCCAGGTAGAGCTTGAGGGTGCCAGGTGGGGCTCGGGGGGTGCCAGGCAGGACTCAAGGGCACCAGGCAGGGCTCAGGGGTGCCAAGCAGGGCTTGGGGAGTGCCAGGTGGGGCTCAGGGAGTGCCAAATGGGGCTCAGGTGCCATGCAGGGTTTGTGGGTGCCATGCAGGGCTTGTGGGTGTCAGGCTGGGCTCAGGGCTGCCAGGTGGCCTTGGGGGTGCCAGGCGGGGCTCAGGGGTGCCAGGCGGTGCCCGCGGGCCCCTGCTGAGGTGCTGGCACCTCCCTCAGCCACCAAGGCTCCGGAGGCTGCCTGTGGGCCGGCAGAGTTCCGCTGCCTGGCCTCTGGCACCTGCATCCGTGCCAGCTACCAGTGTGACCGCGAGCCCGACTGCCCCGACCGCTCCGACGAGGTTGGCTGCGGTGAGTGGCACCAGCGGGCACCGCTGCCAGGCTCGGGGCGCCCGGGGCCCTGCGGCTGGGGGGGGACCTTGTGGTGTGGCCGAGTGCCCGGCGGGGGCTGCCCCCAAGAGGTGGCACCAGGCTGGGGATGGTGCATGGCACTGCTCTGGGGACATGGTGCCCAAGGGTGTGGTGCCAGGCTGGGGATAGTGTGGTATGGCACCAGGCTAGGGATATGGTGCCCAGGGACATGGCACCAGAGTGGGGACAACATAGTATGGCACTGGGTTAGGGACATTGTGCCAGGGATGTGGTGCCAGGCTGGGCACAATGTGGTGTGGCACCAGGCTGGGGACATAGTGCCCAGGGGCATGGCACCAGACTGGGGACTCTGTGGCACAGAAGCAGGCTGGTGACAGTGTGCCCTGGCACCACGTTGGGGACACTACCCACAGCTGTGCCAGGGACCTTGTGAGCTGGCACTAGGCTGAGGACTTTGTGCCAAGACCCTGTGCCATGGCTCTGGGCTGGGGACACTGCATCTCAGCTGTGCCAGGGACTCTGTGCCATGGCACCAGGCTGGGTACTGAGTTCATGGGGACACTCTGTCCTGGCACCAGGCTGGCAACACTGCCATGGCACTGGGCTGGGCACACTACGTGCAGCTGTGCCAGGGACCTTGTGCCATGGCACCAGGCTGGGAACACTGAGATTGGGGACTTTGTGCCCAGGGATGCTATGCCATGGCACTGGGCTGAGGAGACTGTGTCATGGCATCAGACTGGGCACACTGTGTCCAGGGACCTCATGCTGTGGCACTGAGGTGGGCATCCTGTGCCATGGCACCAGGCTAAGGAGACTTCACTCCAGGAGCCTGTGCCATGGCACTGAGCTGGGGGCACTACATCATGGCACCAGGTGGGGGCATCATGCCCAGGAATCCTGTGCCATTGCACCAGGCTTGGCACACTGTGCCCAAGCTGTGCCAGGGACCCTGCGCTGTGCTGGGGACCATGTGCCATGGCACAGGGCTTGGGACACTCCACCCAGGGATGTGGCACTGTGCTGGGCACACTGTGTCC
This sequence comes from Indicator indicator, assembly GCF_027791375.1. Lineage (NCBI taxonomy): Eukaryota > Metazoa > Chordata > Aves > Piciformes > Indicatoridae > Indicator > Indicator indicator. The sequence goes on along the minus strand of NC_072041.1, from coordinate 8,652,424 downwards.
AGTGATCTCCTGCCATGCACCAGGCTGGGCACATCATGCCCAGGGACCAGGCTGGGAATCTGTGCCATGGCACTGGCACATAGCACATGGCACCATGCCTGAGGACCCCATACAATGGCACAGGGCTGGGCACACTGTCCCTGTGCCTAAACAGTGCCCCACTGGGGACCCTTTGCCATGGCACAGTGCTGGGTGCCACGCTGGTCACCCAGTCCCAGTATGGCACCCAGACTGGTGGGGCCAGGGTGGTGAGGAGATGGTGCCAGGTGGTGCCAGGGCAGGGCACCACCAGCACCCCTATGGGGTGGTGCTGGGGTATTGTTGAGGTGGTGAGTTGTGGTGCCTGGGCAGTGCCAGGGTGGTGATGGGGTGGTGCCAGGTGGGTTGGGCAGTGTCCCTGCAGGTGGTGGTGGGTGATGCCAGAGCTGTGCCAGAGGTGTGCCAGGTGGTGATGGGGTGGCAGTGCCTCTGCAGGTGATGATGGGTGGTGCTGGGGAGGTGCCAGGGTGGTGCCAGGGTGGTGCTCGGTGGTACTAGGTGGTGCCACGGTGGTGCCAGAGCGGTACTGGGTGGTGCCAGGTGGTGTTGTGTTGGTGCTGGGGCAGTGCTGGGCGGTGCCAGGGTGGTGACGGGGCGGGGCGGGCAGTGCCCCCGCAGGTGGTGACGCTGCCCCAGGAGTCGGTGCGGGCAGTGCCCGGCCAGACAGTGACCTTCACCTGCGTGGCCACCGGGGTGCCAACCCCCATCATCACCTGGCGCCTCAACTGGGGGCACACCCCCAGCAGCCACAGGTGTGTGGGGCGGGGCTGGGGTGGGGCATGGGGGCAGGGCTTAGCACTGGGGTGGGGGCTTCTGATTGGGTGGGGCTTGTGGTGGGAGGGGCTTGTGCCGGGGTGCTGGGCACTAGGGGTGCTGGGTACTGGGGGCACTGGGTGAACTGGGGGTGCTGGGGGTGCTGGGCACTGGGGGTTCAGTGTGCTGGGGGAACTGGGCACTGGGTGTACTGGGCACTGGGAGAACTGTGTACTGGAGGCACTGGGCACTGGGTGTACTGGGGGTACTGGGCACTGGGGGCACTGGGCACTGGGGGTGTTGGGTGCTGGGTGTACTGGGCACTGGGCACTGGGGGCACTGGGGGTGTTGGGTGCTGGGTGTACTGGGCACTGAGCACTGGGTATGCTGGGTGTAGTGGACACTGGGTGTGCCAGGCACTGGGTGCTGGGTGTCATGCATGCTGGGTGCCAGGTGTGCTGGGCTCTGGGTGTGCCATGCACTGGGTGCCGGGTGTGCTGGGTGTGCTGGGTGTGGTGGGCACGGGTTGCCCGGTGTGGCAGGCCCTGGGTGCCCTGCAGGGTGTCGATTCGGAGCGAGGCCGGGCAGGGCACCCTCACCATCCGCGACGTGAAGGAGGCCGACCAGGGAGCCTACACCTGCGAGGCCATCAACAGCCTGGGCATGGTGTTTGGCATCCCCGACAGCATCCTCACCGTCACCCGCCCCGGTGGGTGCCCCCTGCCCGGCCCCCTGGTGCCATCCTGGCGCCGCCGCCGGCGCTCACCCCCCCTCTCCTGCAGGGCCGTGCCCCGAGGGCCACTTCCAGGTGCCAGGCACCTCGCGCTGCCTGCCCTGCTTCTGCTTCGGTGCCACCACCTCCTGCCGTGCCACCTCCCGGCAGCGCCAGCGCCTGCGGCTGCGCTTCGACCGCCCTGACGACTTCAAGGGTGAGCTGGGCACAGGGGAGCAGCAGGGCATGAGGGAGCAGCAGGGCACAGGGGAGCAGCAGGGCACAGGGGAGCAGTAGGGCACAGGGGAGCAGTAGGGCATAGGGGAGCAGCAGGGCACAGGGGAGCAGCAGGGCACAGGGGAGCAGTAGGGCACAGGGGAGCAGCAGGGCATGAGGGAGCAGCAGGGCACAGGGGAGCAGCAGGGCACAGGGGAGCAGTAGGGCACAGGGGAGCAGTAGGGCATAGGGGAGCAGCAGGGCACAGGGGAGCAGCAGGGCATGAAGGGAGCAGCAGGGCATAGGGGAGCAGCAGGGCATGAAGGGAGCAGCAGGGCACAGGGGAGCAGCAGGGCATGAGGGAGCAGCAGGGCATGAAGGGAGCAGAAGGGCATGAAGGGAGCAGCAGGGCACAGGGGAGCAGCAGGGCATGAAGGGAGCAGTAGGGCATGAAGGGAGCAGCAGGGCACAGGGGAGCAGCAGGGCATGAGGGAGCAGCAGGGCACGAGGGAGCAGCAGGGCACGAGGGCACCCCAGGGGCTGAGCCTTCTCCTGGCAGGTGTCAACGTGACGGTGCCAGCGTCCCCGTCCTCGCCGGTGCTCTCTGCTACCCAGCTCCACCTGGATGTGGGCACAGAAGAGTTCCAGTTGCTGGACCTCTCCCGCCGCTTCCTTGCCCTCGATGCCTTCTGGGCACTGCCAAGCACCTTCCTTGGGGACAAGGTGACAGCAGGGTGGGGCTGGAGGGGGGTGGGGGTCGGGACGCCGATGCCACGGCTGCTGACTGCCCACCGATCGTGCCAGGTGGATGCCTACGGGGGAGAGCTGAGCTATGGGGTGCGGTACCGCCTGGGGCGGGGACCCCCCGAGCCTACCACCCACCCTGACGTGCTGCTGCGGGGCCACGGGCGCCAGCTGCGGGCACGAGCCGGTGCCACCCAGCCAGACGTCACCAACCGCAGACGTGTGACCTTCACCGAGGTGGGTGTGGGGTGCCACGGGACATGGTGGGGGTGGTGGGTGGGAGGTGGTGATGGTGATGGGTGGGGTGGTGGGTGGGAGATGGTGGTGGTGATGGGTGGGGGGGTGGTGGTGATGAGTGGGTGATGGTGATGGTAATGGGTGGGTGATGGTGGTGGTGATGGGTGGGTGATGGCGGTGGTGTGGTGGGTGAGGTGGTGGGTGGGTGATGGGTGGTGGTGGGGTGGGTGAGGGGTGGTGATGGGTGGGTGTGGTGATGGGTGGGTGGGTGGGTGATGGGGGTGGGTGATGGTGGGTGGGTGATGGTGGTGGTGATGGGTGGGTGGGTGGTGGTGGGTGGGTGATGGGTGGGTGGTGGGTGATGGTGGTGGGTGGGTGATGGGTGGTGATGGGTGGGTGATGGTGATGGTGATGGGTGGGTGATGGTGGTGGTGATGGGTGGGTGATGGTGATGGTAATGGGTGGGTGATGGTGGTGGTGATGGGTGGGTGATGGCGGTGGTGATGAGTGGGTGATGGCGGTGGTATTGCTGGTGGCGGGGTAATGCTGGTCAGCAGCTGATGGATGATGCCAGTGGTGATGCTGGTGGCAATAGGTAGGTGGTGGTGGTGGTGGGTAGGTGTTGGTGAGTAGGTGGTGATGGGTAGGTGGTGGTGGGTAGGTGGTGGTGGGTAGGTGGTGATGGTGGTGGGTAGGTGGTGGGTAGGTGGTGGGTAGGTGGTGGTGGTGGTGGGTAGGTGGTGGGTAGGTGGTGGTGGGTATTTGGTGGTGGTGGTGGGTAGGGGGTGGTGGTGGTAGGTGGGTGGATTGGTGGTGGTGGGTAGGGTGGTGGTAGATGTGTGGTAGGGGGTGGTGGGTAGGGTGATGGGTAGGGTGGTGGGTAGGATGGGGTGGTAGATGGTGGTGGGTAGGTGATGGTGGTGGGTAGATGGTGGTGGGTAGGTGATGGTGGTGGGTAGGTGGTGGTGGGTAGGTGGTGATGGTGGTGGGTAGGTGGTGGTGGGTAGGTGGTGGTGGGTAGGTGATGGTGGTGGGTAGGTGGTGGTAGGTAGGTGATGGTGGGTAGGTGGTGGTGGGTAGGTGGTGATGGGTAGGTGGTGATGGTGGTGGTGGGTAGGTGATGGGTAGGTGGTGGTGGTGAGGAGCAAGTGATGCCAGCGATGACGAGCGAGCGCTGGTGGTGCTAGCAGGCCGCTGCTGCCAGCGGTGATCTCCCCCCGGGGGTGACGCCGGTGTGCCCATCCTGGCAGGCCCACTGGGAGGACGAGGAGGGTGCCCCCGTGAGCCGGGAGCTGCTGCTGCTGGTGCTGCAGGATGTGGAGGGCATCTTCCTGCGGGCAGTGTACGACGGGCACATGGCCAGCGTGGGGCTCAGCGACGTGACCATGGACGTCACCGGCCCCGGCGACAGCGGCCTGGGGCCGGCCGGGGAGGTGGAGGAGTGCAGGTGAGCGGTGGCAGGCGGGCAGCAGGCTGGGGGCCGCCCCTGCTGGGCTGGCACCGTCACACCGCCCCCTCCCCAGGTGCCCGGTGGGCTACGCGGGGCTGTCGTGCCAGCGCTGTGCCAGCCGCTTCGAGCGGGTGAGGAAGGGACCCTACCTGGGCACCTGCTCCGGCTGCGGCTGCCACGGCCACTCCAGCACCTGCGACCCTGCCTTCGGGCACTGCCTGGTAAGGAGCGGGGAGGGGCCCTGGGGACGGGCAGGGGGCGTGGTGCTGCCAGGCCCTGATGCCAGCCCTGCCCCCCAGAACTGCCAGCACAATACGGAGGGGCCGCAGTGTGAGAAGTGCAAGCCTGGCTTCTTCGGTGATGCCACCAAGGGCACCGCCACCGCCTGCCACCCCTGCCCCTGCCCCTACACCGAGGCGTCCCGCAGGTCAGTGCCAGCCCCAGGGGGACCCTGCCCCACCCCAGAGCCTTACTGTCCTGCTGTGCCACCGTCCGTGTCCACCTATGCCACCCTCACTGTCCTGCTGTGCAACCCTCACTGTCCTCCTATGCTACCTTTGCCATCCTCCTGTGCCACCCTTGCCATCCTGCTGTGCCACCCTCACTGTCCTCTTGTGCCACCCTTGCCTTCTTGCTGTGCCACCCTCACTGTCCTGCTGTGCCACCCTTGCCATCCTGCTATGCCACCCTCACTGTCCTCCTGTGCCACCCTTGCCTTCTTGCTGTGCCACCCTCGCTGTCCTGCTGTGCCACCCTTGCCATCCTGCTGTGCCACCCTCTCTGTCCCTGCAGGTTCTCAGAGTCCTGCTTCCTGGACACCGATGGCCAGGCCACCTGTGACGCCTGTGCCCCCGGATACGCCGGGCGCCGCTGCGAGAGGTGGGCACAGGGGGTCCCGAGAGCCCCCACAGCCCCACCGGACACCCCTCGCCCAGCTGAGACCCCTCCCCGCTCTGAGACTCCCCTCCCCCATCACCCACCCTCCCCCATCCTATCCCACCCCTCTCCCACCCCCTCCCACCCTCATTCCTCCTCCCTGACCCTCTCCAACCCTCTCCTACCCTCCCCCACCCCCACCCTCCCCCACCCCTCTCCTACCCTCCCCCTCCTCACCCATCCCCCCTCCCCCCCAGGTGTGCTCCAGGCTATGAGGGGGACCCCATCCAGCCAGGTGGCAAATGCAGCCCCATTGGTGAGTGCTGCTTCTGGGGTGCTCCCCCCACACCCCTCACCCAGGGGTGCCCCCTCACCCACTCTGGGTGCCCCCTCCCTGTCTCTGGCTGCCCCCCACCCTCACCCTCGCTGCCTGCAGGTCAGGAGCTCGTCAAGTGTGATGCCCGCGGGGGCAAGGACGATGCCAGCGGCACGTGTCACTGCAAGGTGAGGGCAGGGTGCCAGGGGGTGAGGGGGGGGCTGGGTGCTGCCACCACCCCATGGCATCCAGGGGCATCCCTGTGTATCCAGTGCCATTCTCCATGGCACCCAGTCCAATCCCTGGGGCACTCCGTCCGACCCTTTGCCCTCAGCACCCAGTCCAATCCTCCTTGGCACATGTTCCAGCCTCCTATGGCACCCAGTCTGCCCCATGGCACCCAGTCCAACCCCCCCATGACACTCTTTCCAATGCCCCATGGCACCCAGTTCAATCCTCCTTGGCATTCAGTCCCACCCCTTGCCCTCAGCACCCAGTCCAATCCTCCTTGGCACACGTTCCAGCCTCCTATGGCACCCAGTCTGCCCCTGCCCCAATGGCACCCAGTCCAACCCCCCCATGGCACCCATTCCAATGCCCCCATGGCACCCAGTGTGACCATCTGCCCCATGACACCCATTCCAATGCCCCATGGCACCCAGTCCAACCCCCCCATGGCACCCATTCCAATGCCCCATGGCACCCAGTCCACACCCCCTTGGCACCCACTCCACCCTTCCTATGCCACCCAGGCCAACCCCTCCTTGGCACCCATTCCAACCCTTTGGCACCCATTGCAGACCCCATGGTACCCAGTCTGCAAGCCCCATGGCACCCATTGCAACCCTCCTTGGCACCCATTCCAAACCTCTTGGCACCCATTCCAACCCTCCTTGGCACCCAGTCCAGACCCCTTGGCACCCATTTCCAATGCCCTTGGCACCCATTCCAAACCCCATGGTACCCCTCCCCACCCCCTTGGCACCCATTCCACCCCACTTGGCACCCATTCCAACCCACTTGGCACCCATTTCCAACCCTCCTTGGCACCCATACCAACCCTCCTTGGCACCCATTCCCACCCCCTTGGCACCCATTCCAACCCCCATGCCACCCATTCCAACCCCCTTGGCACCCATTCCAAACTCCCTTGGCACCCAATCCAGCTGCCCAGTGCCACTCCACTGCTGCCCCTGTGTGCCAGCTGGTCCCAGGCCCAGCCCCTGGCACCCCCTGAGTGCTGCCCTCTGTGCCCTCAGCCCAACGTTCGTGGGCAGCTCTGCGACGCCTGCGCCGCTGGCACCTTCCACCTGAGCGCTGCCAACCCCGAGGGCTGCCTGCCCTGCTTCTGCATGGGCATCACCAGGCACTGCCACAGCTCCGCCTGGCACCGCCACCAGGTACTCAGGGCCGTGCCAGGCCGTGCCAGGCCTTACTGTGTCATGTTGAGCCATGATGTGCTGTGGGATGTGGTGTGGTGCCATGCTGTGTTGTGGCATCTGGTGCCATGCTGTGCCATGTTGTACCATGCTGTGCCATTCCACATTGTGCCATGCCATTCTGTGCCATGTTGTGTCATTCTGTGCCATGCTACATTGTGCCATGCCATGCTGTGCTGTGCCATGTTGTACCATTTTGTGCCATGCTGTGCTGTGCCATGTTGTACCATTCTGTGCCATGCCACACTGTGCCATGCCAGGATATGCAATGTTGTGCCATGCCATGCTGTGCCCTGCTATGTGTCATCATGTCATGCCATGCTGTGCAATGTTGTGCCACAGCAGTACCATGCCATGCTATGTTGTGCCAGGCCATGCTGTGCAGCATTGTGCCATTTGGTGCCATGCCATGTTATGGTGTACCATATAGTGCCAGGCTAATGCCATGCTGTGCCATGCTATGCAATGTGCCATGTTGGGTTGGGTTGTGTCATGTCATTATATGGCACATTGTGCCATCCTGTGCCATGGCATGTCACTACTATGCCATGCTATGCCATGCCATGCTATGATATGCCAAGCCATGCCCTGATTTGTTGTGCCATACCAGCTAGTGCCAGGTAGCGCCAGGTTGTAACTTACCATGCCATGCTGTGCCATGCTGTGCCATGATGTACTGTGCCAGCTTGTAACTTGCCATGCCTTGCTGTGCCATGCCGTGCCGTGATGTGCTGTGCCAGGTAGTGCCATGCCATGCCATGTGGTGCCATGCTGTGCCATGCCACACCATGCCCAGCCACAGGCCCTCCCTTCCAGGTGCTGCTGACAGCGGAGGGCACTCCGCCGCTGCCCCTGGCCAACCTGGCTGGCACACAGTCGGGCACCGGTGCCACCTTCTCCTCCCCCCGGGAGCTGCTCTTCGATGCCTTCCAGACCCTGCCCCAGGATGTCTACTACTGGCTGCTGCCCGAGGCCTTCACCGGGGACAAGGTGCCCGCCACGGGCACAGGGGCAAGGGGAGGCAAGGGGGCCAAGGGTGGCAAGGAGGACAAGAGTGGCAAAAGGGACAAGGGTGGTAAGGGAGCCAAGGGTGGCAAAGCTGGCAAAGGGGCCAAGGGTGGCAAGGGGGCCAAGGGTGGCAAGGAGGGCAAGGGTGGCAAGGAGGACAAGGGTGGCAAAGCTGGCAAGGGGGACAAGGGTGGCAAGGGGGCCAAGGGTGGCGAAGCTGGCAAGGGGGACAAGGGTGGCAAGGAGGGCAAGGGTGGCAAGGGGGCCAAGGGTGGCGAAGCTGGCAAGGGGGACAAGGGTGGCAAGGAGGACAAGGGTGGCAAGGGGGACAAGGGTGGCAAGGCTGGCGAGGGAGACAAAAGTGGCAAGGATGGCAAGGGACAGAAGGGGGCCAAGGGTGGCAGGAGGGCTGTGCCCGTGCTGTGCTCAGCCTCACCATGCCCTGCGCTGCAGGTGACGTCGTACGGCGGGGAGCTGCGCTACAGGGTGGCACACCGGGCACCGGCAGGTGCCCAGCCCCTGCCTCGCCAGCCTGCCGTCGTGCTGCAGGGCAATGGCATCCTCCTGGAGCACTTCTCCGATGCCAACCCCCCGCCCGGGGTGCCCACCACCGTCACCGTGCCCTTCCGGGAGGTGAGCGCAGCTGGGTGCCCTCTCTGGGCCCCGGGGTGTGGGTCGGGGTCAGGGCACTCAGCTGGGGCTGTGCCCGCAGCACGCCTGGCGCCGGGCGGACGGGCACGGTGCCACCCGCGAGCACCTCCTGATGGCTCTGGCCGACCTCGACCTCTTCCTGATCCGAGCGACCTACTGGGAGCGGCAGGAGGAGAGCAGGTAGCGGGCACGGGGTGGGCATGCCGGGCGTGCGGGGCGTGGGGCGGGCAGGGCACTGGGCACAGCCTGTCTTGCCCCACAGACTGGCAGACGTCAGCCTGGACGTGGCAGTGCCACACGCCACCGGCCGCCCGCCCGCGCTCGAGGTGGAGGACTGCACCTGCCCGGCCGGGTACCGCGGAGCCTCCTGCCAGGTGCGACCCCTGGTGCCCACCCAGCCCTGCCCCACCCTTGGAGTGGTGCCCACCCTGCTTGTGCCTCTGTGCCTTCATGGGCAGTGAGTGGTGCCCACCCTGCTTGTCCCTATGTGCCCCTGGCAGTGAGTGGTGCCCATCCTGGTTGTGCCTGTGTGCCCTTGAGGGCAGTGAGTGATGCCCACCCTGCTTATCCCTGTGTGCCCTCATGGGCAGTGAGTGGTGCCCACCCTGCTTATCCCTGTGTGCCCCTGGCAGTGAGTGGTGCCCACCCTGCTTGTCCTTCTGTGCCCTCGTGGGCAGTGAGTGGTGCCCACCCTGCTTGTCCCTGTGTACCCTCATGGGTAGTGAGGGGTGCCCACCCTGCTTGTCCCTGTGTGCCCACTGCAGGACTGTGCCCCTGGCTATACCCGCAGCACCTCTGGGCTCTACCTGGGCACCTGTGAGCCATGCCAGTGCCATGGCCACGCCGCCGAGTGCCACCCCGAGACTGGTGTCTGCCAGGTGAGCTGGGCACATCCAGGAGACACCCTTGGCACACCCCTGGTGGTGCCATCCATGCCATCACCTTCCTCCTCTTTAGGGCTGCCAAGACCACACAGAGGGTCCCCAGTGTGACAAATGCCAACCTGGCTACTACGGTGATGCCACCCAGGGCACCCCAGGCGACTGCCAGCCCTGTCCCTGCCATGGACCACATGGTGCCAGCCAGTAGGTGCCGCCTCCTGGTGCCCTTCATCCCTGGGGACGCTGGCAGGGCCTGACCCATCCCCTTGTGCCCTCTGCAGGGAGACCAAGATCTGCTTGGAGGACACGGACGGGCAGCCCACCTGCAGCGCCTGTGCCCCCGGGCACAGTGGGCGCCTCTGCGAGAGGTGACAGGGCACACGGGGCTGGGGCACTGGGGTGGCTTTTGGGGGGCAGCACCCCCTCCTCACTGCCAACTTTTGCTGTGCCCCCATAGGTGCTCACCTGGGTACGTGGGGGACCCGCTGCGGGGAGAGCCGTGCCGAGGTCGGTGCCACAGGGAGAGGGCAGGGCGAGGTGCCCTACGCTGGCACAGAGGGGGGCGCTGTGTGTAATCGCTGTTGTCACCCCCTCCAGAGCCAGGTGCCCCCAGCAGGCAGTGCCAGTGTGACCCACGTGGCAGTATCGGTGAGGGCTGCGATGCCAGTGGGCAGTGCCAGTGCAAGGTGAGCCTTTAGTGTGTCCCCGAGCCCTGGCAGGGGGTGGCAGGGCGATGGCACCCACCCCATGCTCTCCTCCCAGGCCAATGTGGAAGGTCCCCACTGTGCCACCTGCCGTGCCCACCACTTCCACCTGAGTGCCAGCGAGCCAGCCGGGTGCCTGCCCTGCTTCTGCATGGGCATCGTCCAGCACTGCACCAGCACCTCCTATGCCCGCGGCACCGTGAGTGTGCCCTGAGTGTGCCCTGAGTGTGCCCTCTGACGGCCCCAGCTGTGCCCAGTGCCCCCCACCCTGCTCACCACCCCTGTCCCCACCCCTAGATCCAGACGCCCTTCGCCCCTGGCAATGCCCAGGGCTTCTCCTTGGTGAACCGGCAGCGCAGCACCCGGGTGGGCAGCGGCTTCGTGGTGGAGCCTGGCAGTGCCCAGCCGCGCCTCAGCTACCACCGCTTCGGGGAGCTGCCCCCCGACTCCTACTACTGGCAGCTGCCACCCCCCTACCAGGGGGACAAGGTAAAGGGGGGTGTCCCCACACTCCACCCAGGGGCAGGGGTGCCCATGGGAGTGCCCAGCCTGCACCTGCTTCCCATGGGCACCCCTGGGTGCTCTGCCCCAAGGGAGGTGGCTGCAGCCTGCCCTGCCTCCTGCCCTGCCTCCTGCTCTGCCTCCTGCCCTGCCTCCTGCCCTGCCTCCTGCTCTGCCTCCTGCTCTGCCTCCTGCCCTGCCTCCTGCCCTGCCTCCTGCCCTGTCTCCTGCCCTGCCTCCTGCCCTGTCTCCTACCCTGCCTCCTGCCCTGCCTCCTGCCCTGTCTTCTGCCCTGCCTCCTGCCCTGCCTCCTGCCCTGTCTTCTGCCCTGTCTTCTGCCCTGTCTTCTGCCCTGCCTCCTGCCCTGTCTTCTGCCCTGCCTCCTGCCCTGCCTCCTGCCCTGTCTTCTGCCCTGCCTCCTGCCCTGCCTCCTGCTCTGCCTCCTGCCCTGTCTTCTGCCCTGCCTCCTGCTCTGCCTCCTGCCCTGTCTTCTGCCCTGTCTCCTACCCTGCCTCCTACCCTGCCTTCTGCCCTGCCTCCTGCCCTGCCTCCTGCCCTGACCCCTGCCCTCTCCTTCTTTGTTTTTTCCTCTTCCTTTCCCCTTCTCACTTCTCCCTTCCCCTTTCCCCTTCCTCGTCCCTATCTCATCCCATCACCTTCCCTATCCCTATCGCCTTCCTCCTCTCCCTCTCACCTTTCCCTACTCCATCCTATCTCCCTTCCTCTTCTCCTTCTCCCTTTATCTTTTCCCAACCCTATCTCATTCGATTTCCTTCCCCATTCCTCTCCCTATCCTCTTCCTCTTTCCTTTCTGCATCTCTATCCCATCCTTCTCCTTTTCCCTTCCTCATTCCCACCTTGTCCCATCACCTTCTCTTTCCCTTTCCCTTTCCTTTTCCCTTTCCTTTTCCCTTTCCTTTTCCCTTTCCCTTTCCCTTTCCCTTTCCCTTTCCCTTTCCCTTTCCCTTTCCCTTTCCCTTTCCCTTTCCCTTTCCCTTTCTCTCTCCCATCCCACCCCAATTTCAATCCCACCCCTACTCCCATCCCCACCCCAATCCCACTCCCAAACCCACTTCCATCTCCACCCCACTCCTACCCCATCCCCAACCCAATCCCACCCCGACCCCAACTCCAATCCCAACTCTACCCTAATCCCACCCCACTCCCATCCCCACCCCATCCCCAATCCTATCCCCAATCCCAACCCCACCCCAACCCCATTCGCACCCCAACCCTACCCTAATCCCACCTCTATCCCCACCCCAATCCCCACCTCAATCCTATTCCCACCCCAACCCCACTCCCATCTGCACCCCACCCAATCCCATCCCCATCCCGATCCCAACCCCATCCTATCCTCACCTCAATCCCATTGCCATCCCCACCCTAACCCCACTCCCATCTGCACCCCACCCAAATCCCAATCCCATCCCCACCGCAATCCCATCCCAATCCCAATCCCAACCCCACCCTAATCCCACCCCATCCCCCCCCATCCCCTCCCCCCACTGCAGGTGGGCTCCTACGGGGGGGGTCTCCGCTACACCCTGACTCACAGCCCGGGGGCGCAGGGAGCTGCCCTGCCCGACGCCGACGTCCAGATCACGGTAAGGGGGTGCCAGGGGGTGCTGGGGTTAACCGTCTTGTGACTGGCACAGGGTGGCACCAGGCCTCCCCCTGACAGCCCTCTCTCCGCAGGGCAACGACATCACGCTGGTGGCCTACCAGCCCGACCTGCCCCCGCACAGCCCCCAGGCCTTCGAGGTCATCTTCCGGGAGGTAGGAGCCCGCAGGTGGCTTTGGTCCCTGCTGTGCCAGGCCGCTGTCTGTGTGCCCTGCCTGCGACACCTCCCCTCTGCCCGCAGCAATACTGGCAGCGGCCGGACGGGCAGCCGGCGACGCGGGAGCACCTCCTGATGGCTCTGGCCGACCTGGATGAGGTCCTGATCCGAGCCACCTACTCCACCAGCACCGCTGCCTCCAGCATCGGTGATGTCACCATGGACACGGCCGTGCCCCCCCAGCCTGGCCTCCCCCCAGCCCTCCAGGTGGAGGAGTGCCGGTGCCCCCCTGGCTACCACGGCCTGTCCTGCCAGGTGAGGCTGGCATCCCCATCGTCGCCATCCAGCAACCCTTTCTCCCCGCCTGACCCCATCCTAGGGGTGTTTGGGGGGAGGGGTCACAAGGCTGAACCCCCCCTTTTCTCTGCCCCCCTTGGCAGGATTGTGCCCCCGGTTACACCCGCACCGGGGGGGGGCTGTACCTGGGGCACTGTGAGCTGTGTGAGTGCAACGGGCACTCGGAGAGCTGCCACCCCGAGAGCGGCGTCTGCTCCGTAAGCCTTTACATCATGAGGGGTTTCTTTTGGGGGGGCTGGGCTCTCATGCCAGCCATAACCCCCCCCCCCCAATTTATCTCATCCCCCCCTCCCAGGGGTGCTTACACAACACTGCAGGGGATTTCTGCGACCAGTGTGCCCCTGGCTTCTATGGGGATGCCACCGCCGGTACCCCCGAGGACTGCCAGCCCTGCGCCTGTCCCCTCCCCTACCCTGAAAACCAGTGAGTGCCAGCGCTGGGGTGTGGGGGGTTGCTGGGGAGGGGCTGTGCCCTCACCTCACCCTGCCCCTCCCCACAGGTTTTCCAGGACCTGTGAGAGTTTGGGAGGCGGTGGGTACCGCTGCACCGCCTGCGAGCCAGGCTACGCCGGGCAGTACTGCGAGCGGTGAGGCTGGCAGCACCCCAAATACCCTCCCCATGGGCTCACCCCAAAATGCTCACCCTGAGAAACCCGCCCTGACAGGCTCACCCCAGATATCCACCCCCAAATACTCACCCCATGGGCTCACCCCAAAATGCTCACCCCGAGATACCCACCCTGACAGGCTCACCCCAGATACTCACCCCCAAGCACCCTCCCTGTGGGCTCACCCCAAAATGCTCCCCCCAAGATACCCAGCCTGATAGGCTCACCCCAGATATCTACGCCCAAATACCCTCCCCATGGGCTCACCCCAAAATACACACCCTGAGAAACCCACCCTGACAGGCTCACCCCAGATACCCACCCCCAAATACCCTCCCCATGGGCTCACCCCAAAATACTCATCCTGATAAACTCACCCTGATGGGGTCACCCCAATATACCCACTCCCAAAACCCAACCCATGGGGCTCACCCCAAAATGCTCATCCTGAGAAACCCACCCTGACAGGCTCACCCCAATATACCCACCCCCAAAAACCCACCCCATGGGCTCACCCCAATATACTCACCCCAAACTCGGTGGGCTCACCCTGATATACCTCCCCTGGTGGGTTCACCCCAATATCCCCATCCCACTATACCCACTCTGAAATGTTCACCCCATTATAGCCACCCTGATGGACTCAGCCCAGATATCCAACCCCAAATACCCTCTCCCAAAAACCTACCCTGTGGGCTCACCCCAAAGTGCTCATCCTGATAAACTCACCTTGATGGGGTCACCCCAATATACCCACCCCCAAAAACCCACCCCATGGGCTCACCCCAATATACTCACCCCAAACTCGGTGGGCTCATCCTGATATACCTCCCCTGGTGGGATCCCCCCAATATCCCCATCCCACTGTACCCACTCTGAAATGCTCACCCCAATACAGTCACCCTGATGGACTCACCCCAAATATCCACCCCCAAATACCCACTCCCAAAAACCCACCCCATGGCTCACCCCAAAATGCTCACCCTGAGAAACCCACCCTGACAGGCTCACCCCAAATATCCACCCCCAAATACCCACCCCCAAAACCCGCCCCATGGGCTCACCCCAAAATGCTCACCCTGAGAAACTCACCTTGATGGGGTCACCCCAATATACTCACCCTGAAAACCCATCCCATGGGGTCACCCCAAAATACTCATCCTGATAAACTCACCTTGATTGGGTCACCCCATTTACCCATCCCCAAAAAGCACCCCATGGCCTCACCCCCAAAGTGCTCACCCCAATATAGCCACCCTGATGGACTCACCCCTATGAGCTCATCCTGATATGCACCCTGATGGATCCCCCCAAAATACCCACCCCAGAGTGCATACCCCCCCATCCCCACCCTGATCTGCTCACCCCAATATCCACTCCACCAGGCTCACCCCACTATACTCACCCCAAAATCCTCACCCTTGGTCTCTACCCTGCCATACCCACCCCAAAATGCTCACCTCAGCTCACATTGGCTCACCCCAATGTGTGCCCTGCAGTGGGCTCACCTTTATACCCACCCTGATGGGCTCACCCCAACATACCCACCCTGGCGGGCTTCACCCCAAACTGCTCACCCTGTTATACCCACCCCAATAGTCTCCTGCTGTACCCACCCTAATGCACCCACCCTGGCACACCCACCCTGATACACTCACCCTATGAGCTCCCCCCAGTATATGCACCCCAAGAGGTCACCTCTATACCCACCCTGATGTGCTCACCCCAATGTACCCACCCTGATAGGCTCACCCCAAAGGGTTCACTTTTGATACATGCACCCCAGTGTGCTCACCCTTGTGGGCTCACCCCAATAGACCCACCCCAATATCCTCATCCCAATGTCCTCCTGCTATACCCACCCTGAAATGCTCACCCCAATATTCCCCCCCTTGATGAGCTCACCCCAATGTACCCACCCTGATAGGCTCACCCCAAAGGGTTCACTTTGATACATGCACCCCAGTGTGCTCACCCTTGTGGGCTCACCCCAATAGATGCACCCCAATAGGTCACCTCTATACCCACCCTGATGAGCTCACCCCAATGGACCCCCCTCTGATAGGCTCACCCCAAAGTGTTCACCCCAGTGTGTGCTCATCCCTGTGGGCTCACCCCAATACATGCACCCCCCTGGGCTCACCCCAACAGACCCACCCCAATAACCTCATCCCAATGTCCTCCTGCTATACCCACCCTGAAATGCTCACCCCAATATTCCCACCCTGATGGGCTCACCCCAGAGTGCTATACCCACCCCAATATACTGACCTACATGAGCTCACCCCAATATATGCACCCCAGTGAGCTCACCCCAACAGACCCACCCCAGTGCCCTCTGCCATGCCCACCCCAGTATACCCACCCTGATGGGCTCACCCCAATGTTCTCTCCCTGACATGCCCACCTGAAAGTGCTGACCCCCGAATACTCACCCTTATACCCACCCTGACATACCCACCCCAAAATGCTCACCCCAATATACTCACCCCAGTGTTCTCCTGCTATACCCACCCTGGCACACCCACCCTGATATACTCACCCTATGAGTTCCCCCCAATACATGCACCCCAATGGGTCACCTCTATACCTACCCTGATAGGCTCACCCCAAAGTGTTCACCTTGATAGATCCACCCCAGTGTGCTCACCCCTGTGAGCTCACCCCAATACATGCACCCCCCTGAGCTCACCCCAATAGACCCAGCCCAATGCCCTCTGCCATGCCCACCCCAGTATACCCACCCTGATGGGCTCAACCCCATGTTCTCTCCCTGACATGCCCACCTCAAAGTGTTCACCCCCAAATACTCACCCTTATACCCACCCTGACATACCCACCCCAAAATGCTCACCCCAATATATTCACCCCAATGTTCTCCTGCTATACCCACCCTGGCACACCCACCCTGACATACTCACCCTATGAGTTCCCCCCAATACATGCACCCCAATGGGTCACCTCTATACCTACACTGATAGGCTCACCACAATGTATCCACCCTGACAGGCTCACCCCAAAGTGTTCACCTGGATAGATCCACCCAGTGTGTGCTCACCTCTGTGAGCTCACCCCAACAGACCCACCCCATTGCCCTCTGCCATGCCCGCCCCAGTATACCCACCCTGATGGGCTCACCCCAATGTTCTCTCCCTGACATGCCCACCTCAAAGTGCTCACCCCCAAATACTCACCCTTATACCCACCCTGACATACCCACCTCAAAATGCTCACCCCAGTGTTGACCTGCTGTACCCACCCCAATACACCCACCCTGGCACACCCACCCTGATATACTCACCCTATGAGCTTCCCCCAGTACATGCACCCCAATGGGTCACCTCTACACCCACCCTGATGGGCTCACCCCAATACCCTCTGCTATACCCACCCCAGCATACCCACCCTGATGTGCTCACCCCAATATTCCCACCCTGATAGGCTCACCCCAAAGTGTTCACCTGGATAGATCCACCCCAGTGTGTGCTCACCCCTCTGGGCTCACCCCAACAGATCCACCCCAATATCCTCATCCCAATGTCCTCCTGCTATACCCACCCTGAAATGCTCACCCCAATATCCCCACCCACCCTGATGGGCTCACCCCAGTGTACCCACCCCAGTATACTCACCCTGATGTATGCACCCCAATATACCCATCCCAATATGCTCACCCTGCTATCCCCACCTCTCTGGGCTCACCTCCATACCTGCACCCCAATATGCTCACCTCCCTAAACCCACCCCCATATATGCACCCCAATATACCCACTCCCATGGGCTCACCCCAAATACCCACCCCAGTAAGCTCACCCTCCTGTACCCACCCTGACACCTTCACCCCAGGATCTCAGCCCTGCTAGACTCACTCCCAGGGGCTCACCCCCAAATACCCACCCCCCATGGGCTCACCCTGATGGGCTCACTCCGATGTACCCACCCCACTGTGCCCACCCTAAGATGCTCACCCTGCTATATAGACCCCTCTGTGCCCACCCCACTGTGCCCACCCCCAAGATGCTCACCCTGCTATATAGACCCCTCTGTGCCCACCCCAAGATGCTCACCCTGCTATGTAGACCCCACTATACCCACCCCAGTGGACTCACCCCCATACATGCACCCCAATAGGCTCTCCCCACTATACCCACCCCAATACATGCACCCCAATATACCCACCCCAATGGGCTCAATCCCATACATGTGCCCATGATACCCACCCCACATACCCACCCCAATGGGCTCACCCCCATATATGTACCCACAATACCCACCCCACATACCCACCCCAGTGGGCTCACCCCCATACATGTGCCCACTGTACCCATCCTACTGTACCCACCCCGACATGCCCACCCCACATATGTCCCTACAATGCTCACCCTGCTGTACCCACCCCAGTGGGCTCCCCCCTAGTCTCTGCACCCCCCACCCACTCACCCCTCTCTCCCCCCACAGCTGTGCCCCTGGCTACTCAGGTGACCCCACGGCTCATGGGCAGGGCTGCGTCCCGGTGGGCTCCGCGGTGCCCCTGGCTGTCCACATCCACCCCCCGCGCGCCACGGTGGCACAGGGCAGCGCCATCACCCTGCGGTGCCAGGCTACCGGCCAGCCCCCCTTCTACTACCACTGGGCACGAGAGGATGGGAAACCCCTCCCTGAGGGTGCCCAGAGCCAGAGACAAGGTACTGGGTGGCACCGGGAGGGGGGCACTGGGGGTGTCCTCAAGGTGGGGGGGGCAGACGTGGGTGTCAGCTGTGTGCCACCCCCAGGGGAGGAGCTGTGTGCCCACAGTACCCACCCCACTATACCCACCCCAGGGGGCTCTCCCCCATACATGTGCCCACGTGGAGGTGGGGGTCACCTGTGTGCCACCCCCAGGTGAGGAGCTGCACTTTGCCAGCATCCAGCCCTCCGCTGCCGGGGTCTACGTCTGCTCCTGCCGCAACCTGCGGCACAGCAATGCCAGCCGGGCCGAGGTCATCGTCACCGGTAGGTCACCGTCGGGGTGGGTGGCTGGCACCAGGAGGTTGCCATCAGGGTGGGAGGCTGGCACTGGGAGGTTGCTGTCAAGGTGGATGACTGGCACCAGGATGTCACTGTCAGGGTGGATGGCTGGCACCAGGAGGTTGCCATCAGGGTGGGAGGCTGGCACTGGGAGGTTGCTGTCAGGTTGGGTAGCTGGCACCAGGAGGTCATTGTCAGGGTGGGTGACTGGCACCAGGAGGTTGTTGTCAGGGTGGGAGGCTGGCACTGGGAGGTGGCTGTCAGGGTGGTGGCTGGCACTGGGAAGTCACAGTCAGGGTGGGTGGCAGGCACCAGGAGGTCGCTGTCACCCATCTGGGGGCACATTGCTGTGGGCAACAGTGGCACTCAGCTCTCCTGCCTCGCTGCAGAGAGCCCTGAGAAGGCCATCACGGTCACCGTGGAGGAGAAGCGGGTACAGCGGGTACAGCCTGGCACCGATGTCACCTTCGTCTGCACTGCCAAGAGCAAGGTGAGCCGAGTGGGGCTGTGGTGCAGCAGGGCACCTGTGGGCACCTTTGGTACCCACCTGGGGGACATCCCTGGGTGGTGCTAATGGGGACATGCAGGGAGCAGGGACTCTGCGGTGTGCCCATGGGGCCGGGGGCACAGGGACACCCCTAGGTGCCCACCTTTCACACGGGGCACCCCTTTGGTGCCCATGAGGTCATGCAGGGCACAGGGACACCTCTAGGTGCCCACCTTTCACACAGGGCACCCTTTTGGTACCCATGAGGTCACGTAGGGCACAGGGACACCCCTGGGGCCCATCCAGTTATATGGACTCCCCTATACACCTTTGGATGCCCACCTGCCTCTATGGCACACACCCACACCCCTGGGTAGCTCCGAAGCACGGCATCTGTACACCCTTGGGTGCCCATGGGAGTAGCCAGGGTACATGGGTGCCCATGGGGTTGTGCAGAGCTTATGGGTGCCCATGGGGACATGAAGGGCATGGGAATACCCCTAAACCCCTATGGGCATATGCAGGGCACAGGGACACCCCTCGGTGCCCATGAGGTCATGCAGGGCACATGGGTGCCCTTGGGGCCATGCAGGGCACAGGGGAACCCTTGGGTGTCCATGAAGACATGCAGGGCACATGGGTGCCCTTGGGGCCACACAGGGGAGCCCTTGGGTGCCCTTGGGACTATGCAGGGCACAAGGGAACCTTTGGGTGCCCATGAAGGGCACATACGTACACTTGGGGCCACACAGGGCACAGGGCAAACCTTATGAGCCCTTGGGGCCACACAGGGCACAGGGCAACCCTTGTGTGCCCTTGGGGCCACGCAGGGCAAAGGGGAAGCCTTGGGTGCTCTTGGTGCCATGTAGGGCACAGGGCAATCCTTGGGTGCCCTTGGGACCACGCAGGGCACAGGGGAACCCTTGGGTGCCAATCCAATCATCCGAATCCTCCAAGCACCCTCGGGCACCTCCACCGCACCCGCAGCCAGCAGGCCCCTTCCGTCCCCGTGCCCATGCCCGTGCCCATGCCCGTGCCCCTGTCTCCCCGCCAGTCTCCTGCCTACACGCTGGTGTGGACGCGGCAGAGCCACGGGACGCTGCCGCCCGGCGCCGTGGACTTCAACGGGATCCTGACGCTGCGCCGCGTGCGGCCCGAGGACGCCGGAGTCTACGTCTGCACCGGCTCCAACATGCTGGCCATGGACGAGGGCACTGCCACGCTCTACGTGCAGGGTGAGCCCCGCTGCCCGTGCCCGCCGCGGGCACGCTCCGCATGTCCGCAGATGCCAGGGTGACGGACGGGCTCCAGTGCCCAGATCCCGGAGCGTTGGGCAGTCTCGACACCCAGATGCCAGGGGGACAGACAGGCTCGGTGCCCAGATCCTGCAGTGATGGGCACTCTTGGCACCCAGATGCCAGGGGGACAGCTATGCTCAGTGCCCAGATCCTGCAGTGATAGGCACTCCTGGCACCCAGATGCCAGGGTGACAGTCATGCTTGATGCCCAGATCCTGCAGTGATGGGTGCTCCTAGCACCCAGATGCCAGGGTGACAGATGTGCTTGGTGCCCAGATCCTGCAGTAACGGGCACTCTCGATGTCTATGTGCCAGGGTGACAACCATGCTTGGTGCCCATACATCAGAAAGATGGGCACTCTCAGTGCCCAGATGCCAGGGTGAAGGGCATGCTCAGTGCCTAGACACTGAGTGAATGCTTGCCAGTCAGGCCAAGTGATGGGCATGCTCACTGCCCAGATGCCAAGGTGATGGGCACGCTCAGTGCCCAGACAGCGAGGCAATGGGCATGCTCACTGCCCAGATATCAGGGTGATGAGCACACTTGTTGCCAGATGCCAAGGCAATGGGCATACTTGCTGCCCAGACACTGGGGTAATGGGCATGCTTGGTGCCCAGACACTGAAGTGATTCATTCACTTGATCCTTAGATGCCAATCTGATGGGCACCCTTGGCACCCAAATGCCAGGGTGATGGGCAGACTTGCTGCCCAGACTGTGGGACGGTGGGCTCACTTGGTACCCAAATGCTGGGCATGGTGCCCAGAAGCCCTGGCAATAGACAGGGTCACTGTTCAGATACTGGGGGTGATGGGTAGGCTCAGCAGCCAGATGCCAGGGTGATGGGCACCATAGTGGGGTTGGTGAGGCTGCTGACCTCTCAGAGCCTGGGAGCAGTGGCTATGCTCACTGCCCAGATGCCAGGGTGATGGGCACACCCAGGTGTTGAGGCGATGAACACACCCAGTGCATAGATGCCAGTACAATAAGCACTCTCGCCACCCCGGTGCCAGGGTGATGGCACTCTCAGTGCCCAGACACCCTGGCAGTGGCCAGGCTCTTGCCTCGACATCTGGGGCAATGAACCAATGGTGCCCAGACACTGGAGTTGTGGGCACTCTCAGCACCCAGATGCCAAGGCACTGGGCCCACTTGGTGCCCAGACACCAGGGTGATGTACACACTCAGTGCCCAGGTGCTGAGGTGCTGAATGCCCTTGGTGCCCAGGTGTCAGGGTGATGGGCTTGATCGGTGCCCAGTTGGCAGGGCAGTGGGCAGGCTCACTGTGTGCCCGGCTATGGGCACATCTGCTACCCAGACGCCCTGGCCGCAGGCAGCCTCGCTGCCAGATGCTGTGGGTGCTAGCCTGATGCCCAGACTCTGTGGCAATGGGCAATGAGCAGGGTGCTGGGCACCCTGCGTGCCCAGTTGTGGGAGCGATGGGCACCCTCTCCTGAGCCCCCTGCCCTCTTGCAGCCCCCTCGAAGACCCAAATGTTCTATGGCCCTGTGGAGTTCATGGAGGGGCACAGGCCTGGTGAGTCACTGCCCAGGGGCCCCGGGGGGTCCCCGCGCTGCCCCCCACCCACTGCATGCCAGGGCACCACCACGCACCCACCCTGCCAGCTGTGCCAGCCGTGCCACGCTGACCCCCCGCTTCCCACGACCCCCACCACCCGGGGCAAGCATCGTGGTGGGGGGTGCCCAGCATCACCCTGATCCCCCCACCCCCGCCTCTCACCGCAGCTGGCACCGCCGCCGCCCCCACCGCCAGCGTGGAGCCGGCGCAGCTGAGCGTGGCACCGGGGCAACCGGCAGAGTTCCACTGCCTGGGCACCGGCAACCCCCCGCCCACCCTCGAGTGGCTCGGTAGGTGCCCGCTGGGGTTGGGGGGGGTGGGGTGCGTTGGCACTGGGTCTGGGCACAGGGTGAGCAGGGGTGACCCCGGGCCGTGTGCCACAGGCTCGCTGCCGCCACGGGCGGTGGTGCAGGGCGGGACGCTGCGGATCGGCGCCGTGGAGCCTGCCGACGAGGGGCACTACGCCTGCCGGGCACGCAGCAGCGCCGGGCAGCACACAGCCAGGGCCTTCCTCCACGTGCAAGGTGAGTCCCAGCAGCATCAGCAGCATCCCCAGTGCCATCCCCATTGTGCCCACAATCCTCTTGTCCACGTTGTGCCACCGTCTGCATTGTGCCATTGTCCCCATTGTGCCATCGTCCCCATTGTGCCATCATGCCCATTGTGCCCATCGTCTCCATTATGCTTACTGTCCCGTTGTCTCCATTGTGCCACCATCTCCATTGTGCCACCATCTCCATTGTGCCATCATTCCCATTGTGCCCCTCATTGTGCCCACTGTCCTGTTGTTCCCATTGTCCCCACTGTGCCACTATCCCCATTGTGCCACCACCCCCATTGTGCCACCATCCCCATCGTGCCATCATCTCCATTGTGCCATCATTCCCATTGTGCCCCCCATTGTGCCCACTGTCCTGTTGTCTCCATTATGCCACCACCCCCGTTATGCCATCATCCCCACTGTGCTACCATTCCCATCCTGCCACCATCCCCATCCTGCCACCATCCCCATTGTGCCATCATCCACACTGTCCCCATCACCTTCATCATCCCCATCCCTCTCCCCGTTGTCCCCATCCTCCACATCACTCCTGTCACCTCCATCACCTCCATCACCCCCTTTGCCCCCACGTTCCTTGGTGCCACCCTGACCCCTGTGCCTGCAGGGCCTGGCAGCCCCCAGGTGCAGGTGAGCCCGGAGCGGACGGAGGTGCAGGAGGGCTCCACGGTGCGGCTCTACTGCCGCGTCTCAGGGTCACCTACTGCCACCATCACCTGGGAGAAGCAGGGTGGCACCCTGCCACCGCAGGTGAGCTGGCACCAGCACCCGTGGGTGCGCTGGGGGGGGTGTGGGCACACAGCGGTGCCGCTCACCCCCGCCCTGGTGCCGCAGTCCCATGCCGAGCAGGGTGACATCGCCACGCTGGTCATCCCCTCCGTGACACCGCCCGACGGTGGCATCTACCTCTGCGTGGGCACCAGCACCGCTGGCGTGGCCCGTGCGGCCATCGAGGTGGCCGTGGTGCCAGGTGAGGCGTGTGGGGGGCGCTGTCACTGTTCGGGGGTGGTTTTGGTGGGGCCACAACTCACCCACGTGCCCCCTGGCAGGGATGGCAGCGCCTGTCCGCATCGAGTCCTCATCCCCATCCGTCACCGAGGGCCAGACCCTGGACCTTGACTGCGTGGTGGCAGGACCTGGCTCCAGCACCGTGACCTGGTACAGGCGCGGTGGCTCCTTGCCCGCCGGGCACCAGGTAGGGCACAGGCAGCATGGGCACCCCGCAAATCCCACCCTGTCCCCCGCCCTGTGGCGCTGATGGGTGTCCCCACCCGCAGGTGTCAGGGTCCCGGCTGCGAGTGCCCCACGTCACGGCAGCTGACTCCGGGGAGTATGTGTGCAGGGCCAGCCTGGGCACCGGCGCCCGCGAGGCCTCCGTCATTGTCACCGTGGTGCCCGGCTCCAGCTCGTCCTATGGTGAGGCCAGGCTCGGTGGCACTGCTGGGGGCGTGCTGGGCCCAGACAGGTGACCACAGCTCCATCCCCCCTCCCTCCAGGGCCATCGGCTTCAGGTGTCCCTGTCCGGATCGAGGCTTCCTCGTCCACCGTGGCCGAGGGACAGAGCCTGGACCTCAACTGTGTGGTGGCAGGGCAGGGACAGGCCACTGTCACCTGGTACAAGCGTGGAGGGTCTCTGCCAGCCAAGCATCAGGTAGGGGACACCAGAGGGGGATGTCACCAAGGTGAGGGGGGTTGGGTGGACCCACAGCCCCTTGCAGTCTCTGGTGGGTCCATGTGAGGTAGCCTCATGCAAGCCCAGGTGGCTCCATGCAAGCTCAGGTGGCTCCATGCAAGCTCAGGTGGCTTCATGCAAGCTCAGGTGGCTCCATGCAAGCTCAGGTGGCTTCATGCAAGCCTAGGTGGCCTCATGCAAGCCCAGGTAGCTCCATGCAAGCTCTGGTGGCCCCACCCAAGCACTGGTGGCCTGTGCAGGACCAGGTGGCCTCATGCAAACCCAACTGGCCAAGCCCAATCATCTCTGTGCAAGCTCAGATGGCACTTGTGTGACCTTGTGTGGTCCTGTGCAAGCCTGATGGCCTCCATGCAAGTTCAGACGATCCCCCACAAGCCCCAGCAGCCCCATGGAAGCCCAAAGGGCCTTGGTGACCCTCATGTCCTTTCCTTGCATGGCTCTGTGCAAGCTCTGGGGGCCCCATGCAAGGTCAGCTGGCCCCATGTAAGCCCAGGTGGTCCATGAAAGCCCAAATGACCACATGGAAGTCCAACTGGCTCCATACAAGCCCAGGTGGCCTCGTGCAAGCCCCAGATGACCTCATGGAAGCCCAAGTGGCCCCATGCAAGCCCCAAGTGGCCTCATGCAAGCCCAGGTGACCTCATGGAAGCCCAAGTGGCCCCATGCAAGCCCAAGTGACCACATACATGCCCAGGTGGCCCCATGGAAGTCCCAGGTGGCTCTATGCATGCCCAGGTGGATCCGTATGACCCAGGTGGCCTCATGCAAACCCAAGTGACACCGTGGAAGCTCAGGTGGCCTTGTGCCAGCCTGGATGGCTCTGTGCTACTGCTGGTGGCCCTGAGCGAGCTCGGGGGTCCCTGCTGAGCCCTGTGCCCCCTCCCTGCAGGTGTCTGGCTCCCGGCTGCGGCTGCTGCAGGTGACCACGGCCGACTCTGGCGAGTACGTGTGCAGGGTGACCAGCGGGGCCACCACCAAGGAGACAGCTGTGATGGTGACAATCCAGCCCAGCGCCGCCAGCGCCTACCGTGAGTGGGGACAGGAGGGGACAGTTCCAGCGGGGGGGTCCCGGTGTGCCACGGCACCGAGCCAGGCCCCATGCTGGAGCTGGCACGGTCAGCAGTGTCACGCTCTGGTCTCGGTCCCCAGTGCCAGGCAGCACCACTCCTCTGCACATTGAGTCCCCATCCTCCACCCTGGCCGAGGGACAGACCCTGGACCTCAACTGCGTCATCACCAGCCCCAGCCAGGCCACTGTCACCTGGTACAAGCGGGGGGGGTCCCTCCCGGCCAAGCACCAGGTAGGGGACACGGCTGGGGATGACCCCAGGAGGGGAGGGGAGGGGAGGGTCAGGGCTGTGCCGCGGTCCTGTGTAAGACTAAGTGGCCCCATCAAGGTCAGGTGGCCTTATGCAAGTGCAGGGAGACCCCATGCCAGCCCTCCTAGCTCAGCCAAGCCCAGGTGGCCCCATGCAAGCTCTGCTGGTCCATGCAAGTGACTCCATGCAAGCTCTGCTGGTCCATGCAAGTGGCTCCATGCAAACCCAAGTGGCCCCATGCAAGCTCTGATGGTCCATGCAAGCCCAAGTGGCCCCATGCAAGCCCAAGTGGCTCCATGCAAGCTCTGGTGGTCCCATGCAAGCCCAAGTGGCCCCATGCAAGCCCTGGTGGTCCATGCAAGCCCAAGTGGCTCCATGCAAACGCTGGTGGTCCCATGCAAGCCCAAGTGGCTCCATGCAAGCTCTGGTGGTCCCATGCAAGCCCAAGTGGCTCCATGTAAGCTCTGGTGGTCCCATGCAAGGTCAGGTGGCCCTATGCAAGGTCAGGTGGTCCCATGTAAGTCCAGGAAGACCCCATGCCAGCCCTGGTAGCTCAGCCAAGCCCAGGTGGCCCCGTGAAAGCCCAAGTGGTCCCATGCAAGGTCTGGTGGTCCCATGGAAGGGTAGATGGCCTTACACAAGCCTAGGAGACCCTATGCCAGCTCTGGTGTCTCCATTCAAACTCAAGCAGCCCATCCCAAGTAGCCATTGTGGCCCATTGTATAGGGTTACCTGTGTTACGTGGCCATGGCACTTGGGGACATGGTTTAATGGCCATGGTGGCCTTAGGTTGATGGTTGGACTTGATGATCCTAGAGGGCTTTTCCAACCACAACAACCCTGTGATTCTATGGTTTTATGCAAGGCCAGGTGGCCCCATGCAAGCTGAAGTAGCCCTTGCAAGCCCGGGTGGCCCCATGGAAGTCCACATAGCCTATGCAAGCCCAGGTGGTCCATGCAAGCCCAGGTGGTCCATGCAAGGGCAGGTGGTCCATGCAAGGCCAAGGAGCCCATGCAAGTGCTGGTGGCCCATGCAAGCTCAGGTGACTTCATGGGAGCCCAGGTAGCTTGCGCAAGCCCAGGTGGCCCTTGGAAGCGCAAGTGGCCCTGTGTAAGCCCCAGCAGCCCCATGGAAGCCCAAGTGGCCCTGGTGTCCCCTCCCTGCAGGTGTCTGGCTCCCGCCTGCGACTGCTGCAGGTGACAGCAGCTGACTCTGGCGAGTACGTGTGCAGGGTGACCAGCGGGGCCACCACCAAGGAGACCTCCATCATGGTCACAATCCAGCCCAGCAGTGCCAGCACCTACTGTGAGTGGGGACAGGGGGGAACAGGGAACATTAGCCATGAGTGGGTGGCTCTGCCCTGTGGTGTCCCTGGCTCTGGAGCGAATCGCTCCCCAGGGAAGCCTCCTTGGGCTCCTGGTGTCCCTTGGAGGGCCACACGTGGGGGTTGCCACAGTCTGTAACGCACTCTGGTCCCCAGCGCCGGCCAGCACCACCCCACTGCGCATCGAGTCCTCGTCCTTGTCCTCTCCTGTGGCCGAGGGACAGACCCTGGACCTCAACTGCGTCATCGCCAGCCCCGCTCAGGCCACCGTCACCTGGTACAAGCGTGGGGGGTCCCTCCCGGCCAAGCACCAGGTAGGGGACACCTTAGGGCTGGGAATGGCCCTAAGGGGAGTGGCTGGGGCTGACCCATGGCTCTGTGTGAGCCCAAATGGCCCTGGTGACCCTCATGTCCTTGCCCTGCATGGCTCTGGGCAAGCTCTGGTGGCCCCATGCAAGGTCAGCTGGCCCTACGTAAGCCCAGGTGGTCCATGCAAGCCCAAGTGACCTCATACACACCCAGCTGGCCCCATGAAAGTCCCAGGTGGCCTTATGCATGCCTAGGTGGCTCTATATGACACAGGTGGCCCCAGGCAAACCCACGTGACCCCAGAGGAGCCCCAAGTGGCCCCAAGCAAGCCCAAGTGACTTTAGGTGGCCCCATGGAAGTCCCAGGTGGACCTATGCATGCCCAGGTGGCTCCATATGACACAGGTGGCCCCATGCAAGCCCAAGTGACCTTGTGGGAGCCCACATGGCCCTAGGCAAGCCCAAGTGACCCCATACACATCCAGTTGGCCCCATGGAAGTCCCAGGTGGCTCTGTGCATGCCCAGGTGGCTCTGTATGACCCAGGTGGCCTCTTACAAGCCCAAGTGACACCATGGAAGCTCAGGTGGCCTTGTGCCAGCCTGGATGGCTCTGTACAACTGCTTGTGGCCATGAGCAAGCTCAGGGGTCCCTGCTGAGCCCTGTGTCCCCTCCCTGCAGATGTCTGGCTCCCGGCTGCGGCTGCTGCAGGTGACCACGGCCGACTCTGGCGAGTACGTGTGCAGGGTGACCAGCGGGGCCACCACCAAGGAAGTCTCCATCATGGTCACAATCCAGCCCAGCAGTGCCAGCACCTACCGTGAGTGGAGTCTGGGGGCAGACAGGGGATCGTGCCATGGCCCTTGGGGTGACCCTCTCATCTCTCTCCCCAGCCATTGGCGTCACCCCCCCGCTGCGCATCGAGTCCTCGTCCTCCTCCGTGGCTGAGGGACAGACCCTGGACCTCAACTGCATCGTGGCAGGGCAGGCTCAGGCCACCGTCAGCTGGTACAAGCGTGGGGGGTCCCTCCCGGCCAAGCACCAGGTAGGGGACACCAGAGGAGCATTTTGGGGTGAAGAAAGGGGATCTGGGGTGTTTTGAAGGCTTTGTGTCCCCCTCCTCATGCGTGTTGCCCCCTCAGGTGTCGGGCACCCGGCTGCGCATCCCGCAGGTGGCAGCAGGGGACTCCGGGGAGTATGTGTGCAGGGTGGCATCGGGTGGCATCACACATGAGACCTCCCTCATCGTCACCATCCAGACCGGCGCTGGCTCCTCTTACGGTACCGGGGAGGGGCGGGCGGAGCCGTGGGGACGTGTTGGGGACGTTTGGTGGCTGCCCCTGCTGACCCCCATCGCCGCCCCCAGCCGTCGGCGTCACACCGCCGGTGAGGATCGAGACCTCCTCCGCTGCCGTCACCGAGGGACAGACCTTGGACCTCAACTGCATGGTGGCAGGACAGGGTCACCCCCAGGTCACCTGGTACCGGCGTGGGGGGGCTCTGCCTCCCAACAGCCAGGTGGGACATGGAGGAGGTGGCATCGCCCCGCAGGGCACGGCCCCAGGTCAGGCAGCTGACGTGTCCCCAACCTGTCACCTCCCCAGGTGTCGGGGACCCGCCTGCGCCTCTCGCAGGTGGCGGTGGCCGATTCGGGGGAGTACGTCTGCAGGGTGACCCTGGGCACCGTCACGCAGGAGGCCTCTGTCATTGTCACCGTGCCCAGCAGTGCTGGCACCTATTACAGTGAGTGTGAGCAAGGGGGCAGCGCTGGGGGGACAGGTGGGTGCCACCTCAGTGACCAAAATCCCCTTCCCCTGTCCCAGCCTCCGGCGTGTCCCAGCCCCTCCGCATCGAGTCCTCGTCCTCGGCCATCGCTGAGGGACAGACCCTGGACCTCAACTGTGTGGTGGCAGGGTCTGGCCCTGTCACTGTCACCTGGTACAAGCGCGGTGGCTCCTTGCCTGCTGGCCACCAGGTAGGGCACAGGGAGGGGTCACGCTGCGCCTCTCCTGTCCCTTGCCCTCTGGTGCTGACTTGTCCCCAAATTGTCCCCTCCAAGGTGGGACAAGGTGTCTGTGGAGCCAGACATCTGCAGGGAGGGGACACAGGGCTCAGCAGGGACACCTGAGTTTGCTCAGGGATGCCAGCAGTTGCACAGAGCCATCTGGGCTGGCACAAGGCCACCTGAGCTTCCATGGTGTCACTCAAGCTTGTAAGAGGCCACCTGGGTCATACAGAGCCACCTGGGCATGCATAGAGCCACCTGGGACTTCCCTGGGGCCACCTGGGTGTGTATGGGGTCACCCGGGCTTGCATGGGGCCACTTGGACTTGTATGGGGCCACTTGGCCACCAGGTAGGGTGCAGGAAGGGGTCACAGTGTGCTTGTCTTGTGCCCTGCCCTCTGGTGCTGACTTGTCCCCACATTGTCCCTTGCAAGGTGTCTGGCACTCGGCTGCGCATCCCCCAGGTGACAGCTGCTGACTCCGGGGAGTACGTGTGCCGGGTGACGTCGGGAGGTGTCACACAGGAGACGTCCCTCATTGTCACCATCGATGACGGGGACAACCCAGCCCACTGTGAGTGCCACCCTTGGGCTGACAGGTCCCCAGCAGTGCCAGGGACTGGTGGGGACATTCAGCTCTAACTCTGCTCACACAGCCTCTGGCATCACACCCCCCATTCGCATCGAGTCCTCGGCGTCCTCCATCACCGAGGGGCAGACCCTGGACCTGGACTGCCTGGTGGCTGGCCAGGGCCAGGCCACCATCACCTGGTACAAGCGTGGCGGGGCTCTGCCAGCCAAGCACCAGGTAGGGTGGGGACACCGCTGGGGGAGAGGAGCGGCGGCTGGGGTGGGGGATTGGTCCTTGGGCTCCTAACCAGTGCTGAGCACAGGGCAGGATGAATTCCCTGCTCCAGTAGTTAGGCCAAACCTTGAGTGCTGTGTCCGGTTCTGGGGCCCTCAGTTTAAGAAAGATGTTGAGATGCTGGAATGTGTCCAGAGAAGGGCAACAAGGCTGGGGAGGAGTCTGGAGCATGAGGCTGAGGAGGGCTCTGGAGCACGAGGCTGGGGAGGGGTCTGGGGCACAAGGATGGGGAGGGGTCTGGGGCACAAGGCTGGGGAGGGGTCTGGAGCACAGCCCTGTGAGGAGCAGCTGAGGGAGCTGGGGGTGTTCAGCCTGGAGAAGAGGAGGCTCAGGGGAGACCTCATTGCTGCCAACAACTACCTGAAGGGAGGTTGTACCAGGTGGGGGTTGGGCTCTGCTCCCAGGCACCCAGCACAGAACAGAGGACACAGTCTCAAGCTGTGCCAGGGGAGGTTTGGGCTGGATGTGAGGAAGAAATTCTTCCCTGAAAGAGAGATTGGCCCTTGGGATGTGCTGCCTGCGGAGGTGGTGGAGTCACCGTCCCTGGGGGTGTTTAAAATCAGCCTGGCTGAGGCGCTCGGTGCCAGGGGTTAGTTGATTGGATGGTGCTGGGTGATAGGTTGGACCTAGAAGGTCTTTTCCAGCCTGGTTAGTTCTGTGATTCTGTGTCACCACCTGGCTGCCATCCCGTCCCCAGGTTTCGGGGTCCCGCCTGCGGCTGTCACAGCTCTCGGTGGCCGACTCCGGGGAGTACGTGTGCCGGGCAGACCTGGGCAGCACCTCCCGTGAGGCCACCACCGCTGTCACCGTCACCTCCCGCGACAGCTCCAGCTACCGTGAGTGCGGCCGCAGGGTCCCGGCGGCGGGGGCTGGGGGACGTGGGTGACCTCAGTGGCTTCCTCGTGCCCGCAGGTCTGCAGAGCCCTATCATCTCCATCGACCCCCACAGCATGGCAGTGGCACCGGGCGAGGATGCCACCTTCAAGTGCCGCATCCATGACGGCGCCCAGCCCATCAACATCACCTGGCGGATGGGGCCTGGCCAGCACCTCCAAGGTATGGTGGTCCCCAGGGTGACCCTGATGCTGTCCCCGGGGTGACCCCGGCATGGTTCCCAGGGTGACCCTGATGTTGATGGCTCCTCCTTGCCCAGACAACGTGAAGGTCAGCAGCAATGGCTCAGTCATCTCCATCACCCGTGCCCATGTGGGCAACCAGGGCGCCTACCACTGCGTGGCCTCCAACCGCTTCGGCGTCGCCAGCAGCGTCGTCAACCTCCTGGTGCAAGGTAGGAGGTGGCTGAGGTGGCCCTGGCCCTGTCCTCCTGTGCTTCAGATGTCCCCAGGCTGTGGTGTCCTCATCCCCGTGTCCTCTCCATGCTTCAGGTGCTCCTGGAGTGGTGGTGCCCATGTGGCCTTACTGATGTCCTCCAGGTGCTCCTGGGCTTGATCGTGTCCCCATCCCCCTGCTCCAGATGCCCCCAGGGTGGTGGGATCCCCATTTCCATGTCCTCTCCATACTTCAGGTGTTGCTGGAGTGATGGTGCCTATGTCCCCATGCCCATGCCCTGGGGTTGTGATATTCCTATCCCCATGCTGATGTCCTCCATGGGCTCCAGACGCTCCTGAGGTGGTAGTGTCCCCACCCCCACGCTGATGCCCTCGATGGGCTCCAGGTGCCCCTAGGGTGGTGGTGTCCCTGCCCCTATCCACAGCCCAGTGCTGATGTCCCCCATGTGCTCCAGACACTGCTGGCTTGGTAGCGTCCCCCTGGCCACGTCAGCACCCTTAGTGGTGGTGTCCCCATCCCCATGCCGACGTCCCCCTCCTCCTCCAGGTGCCCCCACGGTGTCGGTGATGCCACCAGGCCCTGTGACAGTGAGGGAGGGCAAGTCCCTGAGCGTGGAGTGCCTCGGCCGGGGCGAGCCGCGGCCACTGGTGCGCTGGAGCCGGCCTGGCTCCCGGCAGAAGGTGGAGCACCAAACACTGCTGCACATGGACAGCCAGGCCGTGCTGCAGGTCAGCAGGGGCACCCCGGGGTGCTGCTGGGTGCCATTGGGTGCTACTGGGTGCTGCTGGGTGCCAGTGAGTGCCGTTGGGTGCTGCTGGGTGCCTCTGGGTACCACTGGGTGCTGTTGGGTGCTGCTGGGTGCCATTGAGTGCTGCTGTGTGCCACTGGGTACCACTGGGTGCTGCTGGGTGCTGCTGGGTGCTGTTGGGTGCTGTTGGGTGCTGCTTGGTGCCTCTGGTTTCCTCTGGTTGCTGCTGGGTGCCACTGGGTGCCATTGGGTACTGCTGGGTGCCACTGGGTGCCATTGGGTGCCTCTGGTTTCTGCTAGGTACTGGAGGGTGCTACTGAGTGCTGTTGGATGCCACTGGGTGCTGCAGGGTGACGCTGGGTGCTGCAGGGTGACACTGGGTGCTGCTGGGTGCTTCAGGGTGCTGCTGGGTGCCACTGGGTGTTGCTGGGTGCCACTGGCCACTCACTACCCAACCTGTCCCACCAGTTCTCCCCAGCCAAGCTGGAGCACAGCGGGAGCTACGTCTGCACGGCGCACAGCGCCCTGGGCTCGGCGCAGGCGCGGCTGGAGGTCACCGTGGAGCCGGCACAGCAGCACCCAGGCGCCCCCGAGGTCACTGTGCCCTCCACCGTCACCGTGGTGGCTGGGGACACTGCCACGCTGCACTGCACGGCCAGAGGTACCGGGGAGGAGGGTGGGGGCGGGGGGGCATTTGGGTGGGCATCCTTCACCATACCTGCCCTGCCCTCATGGTGACGTCACTGGCGTCACCCCTAGGGGAGCCAGCGCCGCGCATCGAGTGGTCAAAGCTGCGGGCACCGCTGCCCTGGCAGCACCGGGTGGTCAACGGCAGCTTGGTCATCCCCCGCGCCGCGCAGCAGGACTCAGGGCAGTACATCTGCAACGCCAGCAGCCCCACCGGCCACACCGAGGCCTTCGTCACCCTCGACGTGGAGAGTAAGGGGGGGATAGGGTGGCCCTGGGTCCCTCCTGCCATCTCCACCGACTCCCTTGCCCCTGCTGTTGCCGTCCCCTGTCTGGCTCCTCTCCGTCCTTAGCCTGCATGTGGCCATCTCCATTGCTGCTCCCACCCTGCCATCAAGCCCTTCCTCATGGATCCACCTTGCTCCATCCCACACTCATTCTCCTCTCCAGCACCATCTTCCAGCCCTTCCCATGGATGTGTCCCATCCCTGTGCACATTCATCTCTGCTTCTGCTCTGTCCTCCATCCATCCCCTGTTCATCCACCACTCACCCATCCCATCTCATACCCAACCATCTCTGCCCACATCCTTCCATCCACTCCTTCTTGGTGGATTCATCCATCTCATCATCTCATCTCATCTCATCTCATCTCATCTCATCTCATCTCATCTCATCTCATCTCATCTCATCTCATCATCTCATCCACATCCATCTCATCACACATCCACTTCCCCATCTTCCCTGAAGCTCCTCCATCCACTCCTTCCTTCTGGCTTCATCCATCACTCATCCATCCTGAATCACATCCACCTGTTCAACTCCTCTCACACCCTCCATCCATCCCTTCCTGGAGGATTCACCTGTTACTCAGCTGTCCCAGCACATGGCCATCCCTTCTTTTCCTAACTCCAGCCATCTCTGGTCCATCTCAGCACATGCCATCCCTCCGTCTTCTCTCAAACTTCTCCACACATCCCTTCCTTGTGTGTCCAGCTGCCATTTGTCCGTCCCACCTCACATTCATCTCTCCATCTCTGCACACACTCCTCCATCCACCCTTCCTTATGGATCCATCCATCTCTGCTCCATCCCAACACAAGCCCACCCCAACACGAGCCCACCCCAATCTCCCCGACACTCTTCTACAAATGCTCTCCTTGCCCTGTTGCCCCATTCATTGCTCTGCTGCCCCAACCACTGCCCCAACCACTGCCCCAACCACTGCCCCATTCACTGCCCCATTCACTGCCCCATTCATTGCCCCATTCACTGCCCCATTCATTCCCCCATTCACTGCCCCATTCATTGCCCCATTCACTGCCCTGTTCACTGCCCCATTCACTGCCCCATTCATTGCCCCGTTCATTGCCCAGTTCATTGCCCCATTCACTGCCCCATTCATTGCCCCATTCACTGCCCCATTCATTGCCCCGTTCATTGCCCAGTTCATTGCCCCATTCACTGCCCCATTCATTGCCCCATTCACTGCCCGTTCACTGCCCCCTTCATTGCCCCATTCACTGCCCCATTCATTGCCCCATTCACTGCCCCATTCATTGCCCCATTCACTGCCCTGTTCACTGCCCCCTTCATTGCCCCATTCACTGCCCCATTCATTGCCCCATTCACTGCCCCATTCACTGCCCCATTCATTGCCCCGTTCATTGCCCCGTTCATTGCCCCATTCACTGCCCCATTCATTGCCCCATTCACTGCCCCATTCACTGCCCCATTCATTGCCCCATTCACTGCCCCATTCACTGCCCCATTCACTGCCCCATTCATTGCCCCATTCATTGCCCCGTTCACTGCCCCGTTCACTGCCCCATTCACTGCCCCATTCATTGCCCCATTCATTGCCCCATTCACTGCCCCGTTCACTGCCCCATTCACTGCCCCATTCATTGCCCCATTCACTGCCCCATTCATTGCCCCGTTCACTGCCCCGTTCACTGCCCCATTCACTGCCCCATTCACTGCCCCATTCACTGCCCCATTCACTCCCCCATTCATTACCCCATTCACTGCCCCATTCATTGCCCCATTCACTGCCCCATTCACTGCCCCATTCACTGCCCCATTCATTGCCCCTTTCATTGCCCCGTTCACTGCCCCGTTCACTGCCCCATTCACTGCCCCGTTCACTGCCCCATTCATTGCCCCATTCACTGCCCCATTCACTGCCTCATTCACTCCCCCATTCATTACCCCATTCACTGCCCCATTCACTGCCCCATTCATTGCCCCGTTCACTGCCCCATTCATTGCCCCATTCACTGCCCCGTTCACTGCCCCATTCACTGCCCCATTCATTGCTCTGCTGCCCCATTCACTGCCCCATTCACTGCCCCATTCATTGCCCCATTCACTGCCCCATTCACTGCCCCATTCACTGCCCCATTCATTACCCCATTCATTGCCCTAGTCACTGCCCCATTCACTGCCCCATTCACTGCCCCATTCACTGCCCCATTCATTGCCCTGTTCATTGCCCCATTTACTGCCCCGTTCACTGCCCCATTCATTGCCCATCCTGGCTGTGCCAGGTGCTGATGGCACCAACCCTCCCCCCAGCTCCGCCCTACGCCACCAGCCTGCCGGAGGAGGCCACGGTGCATGCGGGCGAGGGGCTGCAGGTGCAGTGCGTGGCCCATGGCACTCCACCCCTGCACTACACCTGGGACAAGCTCAATGGCAGCCTCTCGGCACGAGCCGTGCACCGCGGCGGCCTCCTCCGCATCAGCCCTGTGCTGCCAGCCGACGCTGGCACCTACCGCTGCCAAGTCACCAACCGCGTGGGCACCGCTGAGACCTTTGCCCGCGTGCTTGTCCGCGGTGAGCCCCCATGCCAAGCTGGGAGAGGGAGTGGAGCTGTTAGAGGGCAGGAGGCTCTGTGGAGGAGTTCTGGACGGGCTGGAGAGATGGGCAGAGTCCAAGGGCATGAGGTTTAGCACAGCTAAGTGCCAGGTTCTACACATTGGCCACAACAACCCCAGGCAGTACTGCAGGCTGGGACAGAGTAGCTGGAGAGCAGCCAGGCAGAGAGGGACCTGGGGGTGCTGGTTGACAGCAGCTGAACATGAGCCAGCAGTGTGCCCAGGTGGCCAAGAAGGCCAATGGCATCCTGGCCTGCACCAGCAATAGCGTGGCCAGCAGGAGCAGGGAAGTCATCCTGCCCTGTGCTCAGCACTGGTTAGGCCACACCTTGAGTGCTGTGTCCAGTTCAGGGCTCCTCAATTCAAGAAAGATGTTGAGGGACTGGAAGGTGTCCAGAGAAGGGCAACAAGGCTGGGGAGGGGTCTGGAGCACAGCCCTGTGAGGAGAGGCTGAGGGAGCTGGGGGTGTTCAGCCTGGAGAAGAGGAGGCTCAGGGCAGACCTCATTGCTGTCTACAACTACCTGAAGGGAGGTTGTAGCCAGGTGGGGGTTGGGCTCTGCTCCCAGGCACCCAGCACAGAACAGAGGACACAGTCTCAAGCTGTGCAGGGGGAAGTTTAGGCTTGAGCTTAGCAAGAAGCTCTTCCCAGACAGAGAGATTGCCCTTGGGATGTGCTGCCCAGGGAGGGGCTGGGGTCAGCATCCCTGGAGGTGTTTAAGCAAAGCCTGACTGAGGCACTTAGTGCCATGGTCTGGGTGATCAGTGAGGGTTGGGTGATTGGTTGGACCTGATGACCTTGGAGGTCTCTTCCAGCCTGGCTGATGCTGTGCTGCTGTGATCCTGTGATGCCATGTGCCAGGGGGTGCTCACCCTGCTGGGTACCATCATGGCTTTTCATCCCACCCAGGTGACGCTGGTTATGGTGAGGACGCCCTTGGTGGTCCCCTGACGGTCCGGGTGACGCCGGGCAGCCTGCTCAGGGGGGTTGGTGGCACTGCCGAGTTCTCCTGCGGCGTCTCGGGGGACCCTCGGGCACGGCTGGAGTGGCTGAAGTTGGGCGGGGAGCTGCCCCCCAGCCACAGCGTGCAGGATGGGGTGCTGCGGTAAGGAGGGGGCACGAGGGGCTGGGGACCCCCTGCCTGTGCCCCCCGCGGGGTCCTACCCCTCGGCTGTGTCCCTGCAGGCTGCCAGAGCTGGCGTGGGGGGCGCAGGGGGTGTACGTGTGCCGTGCCAGCGCGCCAGGCGGGCAGGCGGAGGACAGGGCCACCCTCACCATCCAGGGTAGGAATGGCACCTGTGTGCCAGGGATGCAGGCACCCCTCAACCTGTCCCCCATGAACGCTGGCACCCTTGGACCCTCCATCTCCCCAAAACCAGGGGCACCCCTGGCCCGGTCCCCTATGCTCATAGGCAGCCTGGTACCTCCCATCTCTTCCCACACCCCACACACCCCAAGACTCCTCTTTCTTCCCACACCCACAGGTGCCTGGTACCCCCCATCTCTTCCAGCATCCTTGGGCACCCTGGCACCCTGCCATGTCTCCCCATGCCCATGGGGACCCCTGTACTCCAATCTCCCAATGCCCATGGCCACCTCGATACCCCAAATCTCTTCTCATGCCCACAGGCATCCTAATACCCCCAGTGCCTCCCCATGCTCATGGAGAGCTGCTTCCCTATCTCCTCACACCCCAAGGGCACCCTGGTGCCCCACATCTCCCTGTGCCCATCAGCATCTCCATACCCCCAACACCTCCCCATACCCATAAGCACCCCAATACCCTCAATCTCTCCCCACAGCCATGGGCACCCCAGTACCCCCCAGATCTCCTTCCACCCATTGGCACCCTGTTACTCCCCTTCTCACACCCATGAGCACCCTGGTACCCCCTATCTCTTAACACCCATGGGCACCCCAATATCCCACATGTCTCCCCATGGCTGTGGGCACCCCACTACCCTCCATCTCTCCCCAAACCCCTGAGCACCCTGGTACCCTCCCATCTCTCCCCATGCCCAACATCCCCAATCTTTCTCTGTGCCCACAGCCACCCCCGCCATCCCCCAGTGCCCTCAAGCACCCTGTTGCTCCTCATCCCTCTGGCACCCCAGCCCATGATGCCTCCTCCATGCCAGGGGGGGCACCCCAAAACCCTGCTGTTCCCCCTCCAAGCTCTTCCCAGGGCCTTGATCAACATCCGGACAGCGGTGCAGACGGTGCTGGCAGGGACAACGGTGGAGCTGGAGTGCCTGGGCTTGGGTGAACCTCGTCCCCATGTCACCTGGAGCAAAGTAGGGGGCCGGATCCGTCCCGGGGTGCTGGTCCACGAGGGCACCCTCACCATAGAGCAGGTGGAACGGGCGGATGCTGGGCAGTACCGCTGCACCGCCACCAACCCCGTGGGCACCGTCCAGTCCCACGTCATCCTGCACGTGCAAGGTGAGGCTGGGGCCGTGGGGCCGAGGGGCAGGGCACACAGGGGGTCACCCGGGGATGATGACACCTGGCTGTGTCCCCAGCCACCCCCCAGATCGCCGGGCAGCCCGAGGTGAAGGAGGTCTCGCTGGGTTCTGCAGCTGTTTTGCCCTGCTTGGCATCCGGCTTCCCGGTGCCAGAGATCAGCTGGAGCAAGGTGAGCTGAAGGGAGGTGCCCTCAGGCAGTGTGCAGGTGGCACCAACTTGGGTGGGAAGTTGATGTGATGGAGGGCAGGAGGCTCTGCAGAGGAACCTGGCCAGGCAGGCTGGCTGGCTGGGCTGAGGTCAGTGGGATGAGGTTCAGCAAGGCCAAGGGCTGGGTCCTGCACCTGGGTCACAGCAACCCCAGGAAGGCTGCAGGCTGGGGACAGAGTGGCTGAGAAGTGCCCAGCAGAGAAAGCCCTGGGGGTGCTGGTTGGCAGCAGCTGAAGGTGAGCCAGGGTGTGCCCAGTTGGCCAAGAAGGTCACCAGCAGCCTGGTTTGGGTCAGCAATAGTCTGGGCAGCAGGAGCAGGGCAGGGATTGTCCCCCTGGACTGGGCACTCTGAGGCTACTCCTTGAGTCCTGGGTTCAGGATTGGGTCCCTCACTTCCAGAAGGACATTGAGGAGCTGGAGCAGGTCCAGCTGGGGAAGGGTCTGGAGAACAGGGGTGGGGAGGGGCAGCTGAGGGACCTGGGGGTGTTGAGCCTGGAGAAAAGGAGGCTGAGGAGAGACCTCATTGTTCTCTACAGCTCCGTGAGAGGAGGCTGGAGCCAGGTGGGGGTTGGGCTCTCCTCCCTAGTGACAGGAGGAGAGGAAATGGCCTCAATTTGCTCCAGAGCAGGTTCAGGTTGGACATGAGAAGAAGCTTCTTCACCAAAAGGGTTCTCAAAGCCTGGCCCAGGCTGCCCAGGGAGGTAGTTGCATCCTCATCCCTGGAGGTGTTTCAGAGCTGCAGAACTGTGGTGCTGAGGGCCAGGACTTGGCACCAACCTTGGCAGAGTTAGAGAAGGGTTGGCCTGCATGCTCTGAAAAGGCTTTTCCAACCCAAACAACTCCACTCAGGGATGGGGGTGTGGGGTGGGTGGGGGGCACCTTCTGGGTGCTGACCCCTCCCTGGCTCTGCTGCAGCTGGAGGGGGAGCTGCCAGCAGGTGCCCGGGTGGAGGGCAACGTCCTGACCCTGCCAGCCGTGCGCCACGAGGACGCCGGAGTCTACGCCTGCGCCGCTGCCAACCGCCGCGGCCAGCAGACAGCTTACTACGTGCTGAAGGTCCGAGGTGAGGACGGACAGAGGGACAGACAGCCAGGGAGGGGGCAGGAGGGATGGTCCCCCCAGCCCTCCTGACGGCCTGTCCCCACAGAGCGCCTGGTGCCCTACTTTGGGCAGACTCCGCGCTCCTTCCTCCCGCTGCCCACCATCAAGGATGCCTACAAGAGGTTCGAGATCCTCATCACCTTCCGGCCCGACGCTGCCGATGGTGAGTGCCAATGAGACCCCCAGCTGCCCCCAGCATGTCCCCCCCATGGCCTCTCTTCCTCCCTCCCCTCTCCCTCCATTCGTCCCTCCATCTTTCCACTCATGCATCCTTCCCACATCCATCATCCATCCACTTCCTATCCATTCATCATCCATCCCTCCCTCCATCATCCATCCATCATCCCTCCCTCCACCCATCCATATCCATCATTCATCCCTTCCTCCCTCCCTCTCTTCCTCCCTCCTTCCCTCCATCTATCCATCATCCATCCATCCATCCATCCCCCCATCCATCCATCCTTCATCCATCCCTCCATCTATCCATCATCCCTCCATCCATCCATCCATCCATCCATCTATCATCTATTCGTCCATCCATCATCCATTCGTCCATTCCTCTATCTATCCATCATCCATCTGTCCATCATCCATCCATCCCTCCCTCCACCCATCCATCCATCATTCATCCCTTCCTCCCTCCCTCTCTTCTTCACTCCCTCCCTTCATCCATCATCCCTCCATCCATTCATCATCCATCCAAGACTCCCTTCCCTCCCATTCTCTGTTCATCTCCTCTCCCTCTGGGAGGTTTCTCCTCCCCCTCAGGAGTATTTTGGGGTCCCCCTGGGACATGACCCTCCCCCGGGGTGGGCACCCTCCTGCCTCACCTGCTGCCACCCCCCTGCCAGGTCTCCTCCTCTACAACGGGCAGCGGAAAACCAGTGGCGCCGACTTCATCTCCTTCGGTTTGGTGGGCGGGCGCCCCGAGTTTAGGTGAGAGCCAGGAGGGGGTGCAGTGGAAGGGGGCACACACGGGTGCCAGCACCCACACCCCCTCACACACCCACACCCCTTGTGCCCCCCAAAAAACCCCCAAGGTTTGACGCCGGGTCGGGCATGGCCACCATCCGGCACCCGACGCCACTGCGCCTGGGCGAGTACCACACGGTGCGGCTGCTGCGCAACCTCACCCGCGGGTCGCTGGCACTGGATGGGCACCCCCCGGTGAATGGCACCTCCCAGGTATTTGCAGGGTGCTGGGGGGGAGGTTGCTGGGTGTTGGGTGTGCAGGGGTCAGGCTGCTGGAGCTCGGTGCCCACCTGCTTTGTGCCCTTCAGGGCAAGTTTCAGGGGCTGGATCTGAACGAGGAGCTGTACCTGGGCGGTTACCCTGATTTCAGCACCGTGGCCAAGACAGGGCTGAGCCAGGGCTTTATGGGTGAGTGAAGGGGGTCTGGGGCGGGGGGCAGTCGCTGGGGTGGGGGTGGGGGGCTGACCACTGTGCCACCCAACCCCCCCCCCACCATCTCCATCCCTCCAGGCTGCGTGCGCCAGCTCCGCATCCAAGGGGAGGAGGTGGCCTTTGGGGACATGGACCTGCAGGCGCACGGCATCAGCAGCTGCCCCACCTGCCAGGACCATCCGTGCCAGGTGAGGCTTGGGGAAGGGGTGATGCCCACCCACTGCCACCCAACCCCAGCCATGGCTGACCCCCTGTGTCACCCTCCCCCCAGAACGGTGGCGTGTGCCAGGACGCCGACAGCGACTCCTACATCTGCCGCTGCCCCCCCGGCTTCACGGGCAGCAACTGCGAGTACTCCCAGGCCCTGCACTGCCACCCAGGTAGGTGCCCGTCCCCTGGGCATGTCACCCCCTGGGTGTCCCTCCCTGGAGGGCTTCTCACAGCTTGTCACCTCCCCCAGAGGCGTGTGGGCCTGATGCCACCTGCATCAACCGGCCGGACGGGCAGGGCTACTCCTGCCGCTGCCACCTGGGCAAGGCTGGCGAGAGATGCACTGAGGGTGAGCGTGACCAGGATGTGGGCACAGGGCTGGCATCACCCTGGGGACATGGCCATGGGGTGGGGATGGCCCCAGGGAGATGGGGGCATGGCTGAGGTCCACCGTGGGGACATGGGTGCAAGGTGGAAGCTGCCCCAGGGAGGTGGGCATGGGGCTGGGACCTCACTGGGGAAATGCACAGGGTGGAGACCACCCTGAGGATACAGGAGTGGCACTGGGGTCACCCTGGGGCCATGGGCGTGGGGTGGGGACTGCCATGGGGTCGTGGGCATGGAGTGGGGACCACCCTGCGGAAATGACACAGGGCTGGGACCACCCCAGGGACAAGGGCATGGAGTTGGCACCACTCTAGGGACCTGGCAATGGGTTGGGAACCACCCCAGGGAGATGAGGATGTGGCTGGAGAGCACTCTGGGAAGATGGACACAGGGCTGGCACCAGACACAGACATAATGGGGACGTGGATTTAGGGGAGATGGGCATCATGGATGTGATGGAGACAAGCCATTGGGTGCCATCTCCGGGATCTGGGCACAATGGGCATGGGGAACTGGGCACCACTTTGGGGAGACAGGCTGAGGACCAGCCTGGGTGGGCATGGGTCTAGGTAGCACTGTGGGGAAATGGGCACAGGGCTGGCACCACCCTGGGGAGACGAGCAGGGACTGGGAGTACCCTGGGGCACAATGGGGGTGATGGGAATTCAGGAGCAGGTACCACCCCGGGGTGATGGGCACCATGGGGGTGGAGGAGGGGGTCCCAGCTGGGGGTGATGGGCACCACGGGGGGTTCAGGATGGGGTCCCAGCTGGGGGTGATGGGCACCACGGGGGGTTCAGGATGGGGTCCCAGCTGGGGCAGGTGGGCACCACGGGGGGTTCAGGATGGGGTCCCAGCTGGGGGTGATGGGCACCACGGGGGGTTCAGGATGGGGTCCCACAAGCAGGCACTGATTTTGGGCTGTGGCAGGCGAGGTGGTGACTGTGCCATCCTTCAACGAGGAGGGAGCCTTCGTGTCCTACCCACCCCTCACCAACGTGCACCACGAGCTGCGGGTGGAGGCTGAGTTCCTGCCCCTGGCACCTGATGGCCTCCTGCTCTTCAGCGCTGGCAAAGCTGCCCCCGTGGAGGACTTTGTGGCCTTGGCCATGGTCGGAGGCCACCTCGAGTTCCGCTACGAGCTGGGCTCAGGTGGGCTGGCACGGTGCCAGCGGTGCTGCTGGCACCCTGGTGGGGGTTTAGTGGCACCAGGGTCCATGGGTACAGGTGACCTGGCGTTGGTAGGTGTCACTGGGGTCCCCAAGCTGCAGCAGTGGTGCCCTGGCATCGCCTTGTGGTCCCAAAGGATCTCCTGGCACCATTAAGGTCCCCAGGTGTCACCACTGTCCCCTGGCTCCCCAGGAGCTGCCAAGATTCCTGGGCATCCCCGAGGACCCCCCACCAGCAGCACTGGGGTCCTCTGGTGTCACTTGGGGCCCCTGGCATCACATCACTGTAGTCCCTTGGGGACACTGGCATCTCTGGGCAGTGCCAGCACCCCTGGGCATCACCAGGATTTCCTGGCACCAGTGGGGTCCTGGAATATCCCCAGGGTGTCCCCAGTGTCACCAGGGTCCCTTGGTGTCAGTAGGGTCCCAGTGCCATCACATCCCTGAGGTCCCACGCCATCACCTGAGTCCCCAGGCATCACTGTCACACCACCGGGGTCCCTTGGCATCATCCCAGGTGCTACCAGGGTCCCTGGGCATCAGTGGAGCCTCCTTCTGTCACTGGGGTCCCCTGTCACCACTAGGGTCCCCAGGCATCACCAGACTCCCCTAGCACAATTCAGGCTACCTCCCTGGTCCCCAAGCATCCCTGATGTCCCTTGGTGTCACAGGGGTCCTCAGTGCTGCCAGGCTCCCTGGGCATCAGTGGAATCCACTGGTGCCACCCTGTCACCACTGCCATCCCCCAGCATCACTGGGGGCACTTCCCAGGTCCCTAAACATCCCTGGTGTCCCTGGGGTCCTCTGTCATCACTGAGGTCCCTGCCAGGGTCCCTGCCACCACTGAGGTCCCTGCCAGGGTCCCTCAGCGTCACCTGGGTCCAGAAGCACTGCCAATGTCCCCAGGCATCACTGTCAGGCCACCCTTTGGTCCCTTGGCATCACTTTGGTCTCCAGGTGTTGCCAGAGTCCCTGGGCATCACTGGGGTCCCTTGGTGTCACTTGGGTCCCCTGGCTTCACAGCACTGGTGTCACTGGCATCCTCGGCCTCTGCCAGTGTCCCCAATCATCACTGCCACTGCACCAGGCTCCTCTGGCACCTCTGGGCTCCTCTGCCACCACCAGAGTCCTGCAGGACCCCCGGGGGGCATCTCCCAGGTCCCCAACCACCCTCGGTGCCCCCTGGATGCCACCCTCGTGTCCCCACAGGCACCGCAGTCCTCCGGAGCACCGAGCCGGTGGCACTGGGCCGCTGGCACCGGGTGACAGCCGAGAGGGTGCACAAGGATGGCAGCCTGGCACTGGACGAGGCTGCGGCAGTGAAGCGCTCAGCCCCCGGCAAGAGCCAGGGCCTCAACCTCCGCTCCCCCCTCTACCTGGGGGGCACCGAGCCCCCCCTGCGCCCCCCCACCAACGCCACCTTCCGGGGCTGCATCGGAGAGGTGAGAGCCCCCCCAGAGCCCTCCTGAACTCAGGCACCTCGGTGGGGACAGGGGGGTGGCAGTGGTGTCCCCATCCCTTTGGGACTGCATCAGAGAGATGAGAGCCTCCCCCAAACCTTCCTGTGTTCAGGCATCCCCTAGGGGGGTGGCAGTGGTGGCCCTGTCCCTTCTGGGGCTGTGCTGGAGAGCTGAGAGCCCTCAGAAGCTCTCACCTCAGGTCCTCTCAGTGGGCTGGGGACATGGAGGTGGCAGTGGTGTCCCCAGCCCCTCTGGGTCTGTATTGGAGAGGTGAGACCCCCCCCAAACCCACCTCGGGAGGCTGGGGACAGGGGGGTGACAGTGGTGTCCCCGTGGCAGGTGTCCATCAATGGGAAGAAGCTGGATCTGTCCTACAGCTTCCTGCGCAGCCGTGGCGTGGGGCAGTGTGGGCACAGCTCTCCCTGCCTGCACTCTGCCTGCCTGCATGGGGGCCGCTGCCTGCCCCTGCCCCTGCCCGCGGGCACCGCTGCCTACCGCTGCCTCTGCCCGCCCGGCTACGGCGGTGAGCACGGGGTGGGCACGGGGTGGGCGTCTGTGGGCATGGGACAGGTGTGCATGGGCACACATGGACATGGAATGGGCACACATGGGCATGGAGTGGGCACCTATGGGCATGGGACAGGTGTGTGTGGGCACACATGGATGTGGAGTGGGCACACATGGGCATGTGGGCATGGAGTGGGCACCTATGGGCATGGGACAGGTGTGTGTGGGCACATGGATGTGGAGTGGGCACACATGAGTGTGGAGTGGGCACATATGGGCACAGGACAGGCGTGTGTGGGCACACGTGGATGTCAAGTGGGCACATGGGTGTGGAGTGGGCACGTATGGGTATGGGGCAGGCATGTGTGGGCACACAAGGATGTGGAGTGGGCACATGGGCATGGGGGCAGGCATGTATGGGCGTACATGGATGTGGAGTGGGCATGGAATTGGCACATATTTGGGCATGGAACAGGCATGTGTGGGCACACATGGGC
This sequence comes from Indicator indicator, assembly GCF_027791375.1. Taxonomy (NCBI): domain Eukaryota; kingdom Metazoa; phylum Chordata; class Aves; order Piciformes; family Indicatoridae; genus Indicator; species Indicator indicator. The sequence goes on along the minus strand of NC_072041.1, from coordinate 8,607,700 downwards.
ATGGAGGGGGCACGTGTGGGCACATGGGCATGGAATGGGCACGTATGGGCATGGGACAGGCATGTGTGGGCACACATGGGCATGAAGTGGGCACACGTGGGCATGAGATGCGCGTGTGAGCATGGGGTGGGAATGTGTGGGCATGGGGTGAGCATATGTGGGCATGGGGCAGGCATCTGTGGGCACACATGGTCCTGGTGTGGGTGTGTGTGGGCACATGTGTGGGAATGTATGGGCATGGAGTGGGCACATGTGGGCATGGGATTGGCACATGTGGTCTTGGGGCAGGAATGTGAGCATGGAGTGGCATGGAGTGGGCAGCTGCAGACCGTTTGCATGAGTGTGTGGAGTGCATGTGCTGTGCACTGTTGTGTGCTGTTGGCACGCATGTGCCGTGCATGTGTGGGCACAGGTGGCACCGTGTGGTGTGCACCATACATGTGTGTGCCACGTGTGTGTGCCTGTGCCTGTGTGTGCCCTCTGCAGGCATGCACCTCGTGCACAGGGGGGTGCATGCATTGCGCACAGGGGGTTGCTTGTGCATGTGTGCAGCAGGCACAACTGCATGTGTGCTGTGCAGCCGTGTGTGCAGTGCATGCGTGTGTGCTGTGCATGTGCACGACTGCATGTGTGCTGTGCAGCCATGTGCCCTCTGCATGCATGTGTGCTGCACACCTATGTGCTGTGCATGTGCCTGTGCATGGCTGCATGTGTGCTGTGCATGCCTGTGTGACCTGTGCTGTGCTTTCACACGCATCATGCATGTGTGCCTGCAGGGGTGTGCAGCCGGCGGGGGTGTGTGCAGCTTGCAGGTGTGTGTGCAGCTTACATTTGTGTGCAGCTTTCATGTCTGTGGAGCTTTCATGTGTGTGTGCAACTTGCAGGTGTGTGCAGCTTGTAGGTGTGTGCAGCTTGCAGGTGTGTGTGCAGCCTGCAGGTGTGTGCAGCTTGTAGGTGTGTGCAGCCTTAAGGTGTGTGTGCAGTGTGCAGGTGTGTGCAGCCTGTAGGTGTGTGCAGCTTACAGGTGTGTGTGCAGCCTGCAGGTGTGTGCAGCTTGTAGATGTGTGTGCAGTCTGCAGGTGTGTGTGCAGCCTGCAGGTGTGTGCAGCTTACAGGTGTGTGTGCAGTCTGCAGGTGTGTGCAGCTTGTAGATGTGTGTGCAGTCTGCAGGTGTGTGTGCAGCCTGCAGATGTGTGCAGCTTACAGGTGTGTGTGCAGCCTGCAGGTATGTGCAGCTTGTAGATGTGTGTGCAGCATGCAGGTGTGTGCAGCTTGCAGGTGTGTGTGCAGGTTGCAGGTGTGTGCAGCTTGCAGCTGTGTGTGCAGCATGCAGGTGTGTGCAGCTTGCAGGTGTGTGCAGCCTTCAAGTGTGTGTGCAGTGTGCAGGTGTGTGCAGCCTGTAGGTGTGTGTGCAGCATGCAGGTGTGTGCAGCTTGTAGGTGTGTGCAGTGTGCAGGTGTGTGCAGCCTGTAGGTGTGTGTGCAGCCTGCAGGTGTGTGCAGCTTGCAGCTGTGTGTGCAGCATGCAGGTGTGTGAAGCTTGCAGGTGTGTGCAGCCTTCAGGTGTGTCTGCAGTGTGCAGGTGTGTGCAGCTTGCAGCTGTGTTTGCAGCCTGCAGGTGTGTGTGTGCAGCATGTCTGTAAGCGTGCCCCGTGCCTGCCTGTGCCCAGGCTGCCTGCCCTGCTCATGCCCCCTGCTGCCCCTCGGTGTCCCCAGGGCCTCGCTGCGAGCGGGAGGAGGATGTCTGCCTGCAGCGCAACCCCTGCCTGCACGGTGGCACCTGCAAGGACGGCAGCTGCCTCTGCCCCCCCGAGTACACCGGGGCCTACTGCCAGCACAGTGAGTCAGGGCACATCTGGGCACACCTGGGGATGTGGAGGGCACACCTGGTACCCATCCCCAACCTCTCTTTACCCACAGACTTGGCACTGGCGGAGCTGGAGCAGGAGTGGCAGGAGGGCAGCGGGGGCAGCGGTAGGTCCTTGGGCATGCATTTTTCCCACCCCTTTTGGCACCCAGAAGCGATGCCCTGGGTGTGGCAGCAGGGTGGAGCCCCTCTCACCCCCCTTCTCCCTGCAGATGCCCCTGGACAGTTCAGTGCCACCTTCCGGGACGGCTCCTACCTGGCCCTGCCTGGTTACCTCTTCCCCCGTGGGTGAGTCACAGCAGGGACAGGGCAGCCTCAGCTGGGTGCTGCACCCAGGCCTGCAGCCTGGCACCTTGCCCGGGGTGCTGCAGCCTTTCCCACAGCACTGGAACACTGCCCACAGCGTGGCACCCATCACAACACTGCGCCCATCACAACACTGCACTCATCACAGCACTGCACCCATCGCAGCATGGCACCCATCACAGCACTGCACCCATCACTGTGTAGCACCCATCACAGCACTGCACCCATCACAACGCTGCACTCATCACAGTGTGGTGCCCATCACAGCACTGCACCCATCACAGCACTGCACCCATCACAGTATGGCACCCATCACAACACTGCACCCATCACAACACTGCACTCATCACAGCACTGCACCCATCGCAGCATGGCACCCATCACAGCACTGCACCCATCACTGTGTAGCACCCATCACAGCACTGCACCCATCACAACGCTGCACTCATCACAGTGTGGTGCCCATCACAGCACTGCACCCATCACAGCACTGCACCCATCACAGCACTGCACCCATCACAACATTGCACCCATCACAGCACTGCACCCATCACAGTATGGCACCCATCACAACACTGCACCCATCACAACACTGCACCCATCACAGCACTGCACCCATCACAGTATGGCACCCATCACAACACTGCACCCATCACAATGTGGCACCCATCACAGCACTGCACCCACCACTGCGTGGCACCCATGTCAGCACTGCCCTCATCACAGCACTGCACCCATCACAGCGTGGCACCCATTGCAGCCTTGCACCCATCCCAGCACTGCACCCTGCCTGGGGGGTGCACCCATTGTTGCACCCATCCCAGCACTGCACCCTGCCTGGGGGGTGCACCCATTGTTGCACCCATCCCAGCACTGCACCCTGCCTGGGGGGGTGCACCCATTGTTGCACCCATCCCAGCACTGCATCCTTGCTGTGGTGTTGCATCCATCACAGCATTGCAGCCTTTGTGGGTGCTGCCCCCTCCCCGCTGCATGTCACCCTTCTGGTGGTACTGCACCCTTCCTGCAGCACTGCACCCATTGCTGCTTGGCACCCTTGCTGGGGTGCTGCACCCGTCATGGCATTGCACCCTCCTGGCGTGCTGTAGTCCTCCTGGGGTGCTGCACCCATTGCACCACTGCATCCTTCTGAGGGTGCTGCACTGACCATGGCATTGCACCCTCTGGCTTGCTGCACCCATGGCACCACTGCATCCTTCTCAGGGTGCTGCACTCTTCACGTGGTTGCACCTTCCCCAGGTGCTGCACCCACTGCACCCTCCCCAGGGGGCTGCACCCATCAGAGCATTGCACCCTCTGGCTTGCTGCACCCATGGTACCACTGCATCCTTCTTGGGGTGCTGGCACCCTTCCCAGGTGCTGCACCCCTCCTGGTGTTGGCACCCTCTTGGGTGCTGTAACCTTCCCAGGGTGCTTCACCTACCCTGAGTTGTTGACCCCTCCCTGGGTGCTGCCCCACCCCAGGGTGCTGCCCCCACCAAGCCCTCCCCCCTCTCCTTGCAGCCCACCCGAGGCAGCTGAGACCATGGAGCTGGAGCTGCGGACAGGCAGCGCCGACGGACTGCTGCTGTGGCACGGGGCGGTGAGCAGGGGGGAGTGGGCACCACCAGGGGGGGCACCAGGGTGCTGAACACCCTTAGGGTGGGGGTCAGGGTGCCCCCCACCCTGCTCACCACCCCACTGCACCCGCAGGAGCCCAGTGAGGGTGGAAAAGCCAAAGACTTCCTTAGCCTCGGCTTGAAGGACGGGCACCTGGTGTTCAGGTGAGAGGGGGCACCCAGCGGTGCCCTGGGTCACCCAGGGGTGCTCCATGCCACCCAAGGGTGTCCCCTGTGCTGAGCCTGTGCCACCCTTGCAGCTACCAGCTGGGCAGCGGTGAGGCCACCATTGTGTCTGAAGACCCCATCAATGATGGCGAGTGGCACCGGGTGACAGTGACCAGGTGGGCAGGGGACAGGGTGGGGGTCAGGGTGCAGGGTGGGGGTCAGAGTGCAGGTACTGATGGGTCCTGTGCAGGGAGGGCCAGCGTGGGCTGCTGCAGGTGGACGGTGAGGAGCCAGTGAGCGGAGAGTCACCAGGAGCCAACATCATGGCCAACACCCAGGGCAGCATCTACCTAGGTACGGTGGCACCTGGGGACAAGGGAGGACATGGGGTGGGCTGTGGAGAGGGGCACTGGGTGGGCTTGCGGTGGAGAGGGGATGGAAACAGAGTGGGACATGGGATGGACATGAGAGGAACATGGGGTGGGACACCAGGTGGGACACAGGGTGGGATGCTGGATGGACATGGACAAAGAGTGGGACACAAGAGGGGCCATGGGGTGGGACACAGGACAGGACATTGAAGGGTCACAGGAGGGTTACACGATGAGACTTGGGATGGGACACAGGGTGGACATGGGGTGGGGACTACCTGACAGCATATGGGATGGAAATTGGGATGGAAATTGGATGGGATGTGGGGTGGGGCATGGGATGGGGCTTGGAGTGGTCCATGAAATGGGCATGAGCTGGGGTCACCTGATGGGACAGGGGATGGGACACAGGATGGCCATGGGGTGGGGATCACCTGACAGCATATGGGATGGAATTGGATGGGATGTGAGGTGGGACACAAGCCTGGGGCATGGAATGGGACTTGGGCTGTCCGTGAGCTGGGGTCACCCGATGGGACATAGCGTGGGACATGGGATGGCCATGGGGTGGGGACACAGGACAGGACACTGGGTGAGCTCCATGGGTTCCTCCATGTCCCTTTGTGTCCCCACATGTCCCCCACAGGCGGCGCCCCGGACCCCCGCAGCCTGACCTGGGGCAAGTTCAGCTCTGGCATCAGCGGCTGCCTGCGGGGCCTGGTGCTGGCCCCCGCCGGGACCCCCCGGCACCCCATTGACCTGCGGCACGGCGCGGTGGGGGGGTCCCCCGTGCCCCCCTGCCCTTCCTAATCCCCCCCCCTCTCCCCAAATCCATTCCGGGGGGAATTTGGCCAATTTTATTCATTTCCAAAAAAACCCCAAACCCACCCACAACCCAAACCCCAAGCCAGGAGGACACGGTGCTTGCTGCCCCGGGGTGACGCCGGGGGGGGGGCCGGGACCCCCACATCTGTTTACACCCCCCACCCCACCCCACCCCACACCGGACCGGACACCCCCCCACCCCCACCCCCCCAACACGCACACACAGAGACTGTGCCGGGGCGGCCGGGCCGCCTGGGTGCCCCCCCGGGGTGGTGGCGGCAGGGTGGGGCTGCGAGGGGCAATCGGGGGGCTGGGGGGACCCCTCCGTGGGGACAGTTAATAAAGAGAGAGAGAGAGAGCGAGCGACTGGCCTGGCTGTGCTGTGGGGGTGGGGGGCATGGGGGGGATGGGATGGGATGGGTGGGGGGCGTGGGGGCTATGGTATGGATGTGGGGGGGTGGTGTGGATGAGGGTTGTGGGGGGTATGGATGGATGGGGGCTATAGGGGTATGGATGGATGGGGGCTATGGGGATATGGAGAGTATGGTATGGATGGGGGCTATGGGGATATGAAGAGTATGGTATGGATGGAGGTTATGGGGGTATGGTATGGATGGGGGCTATGGGGATATGGAGAGTATGGTATGGATGGAGGTTATGGGGGTATGGTATGGATGGGGGCTATGGGGATATGGAGAGTATGGTATGGATGGGGGTTATGGGGATATGGAGAGTATGGTATGGATGGGGGTTATGGGGGTATGGATGGAGGGGGGTTGGGCATATGGAGAGTATGGTATGGATGGAGAGGTATGGGGTGGTGTGGTACTGATGGGGGCTATGAGGGGTTATGGTATGGATGGGGGGGTTGGGGACTATAGTATAGGTAGGGAGGTATGGGGTGGTATGGTATGGATGAGGGCTATGAGGGGTTATGGTATGGATGGGGGTATGGACGGTATGGTATGGATGGGGGTGTGGGAGGTATAGTATGGATGGGAGTATAGGTATGGTATGGATGGTGGGTTATGGGGGTTATATGGATAGGGAGGTTATGCAGGTTATGGTATGGATGGGGGTGGATGAGGGTTATGTTATGGGTGGAGGAGTATGGGGGCTATGGTATGGATAAGGGGGGGTGGGGGGTGTGTAGGGTATGGTATGGATGGGAGGTGGGGGGGTGTGGGGTGTACGGAGGGTACAGTATGATATGGATGGGGAGGTATGGGGTATATGGTATGGAAGGTTCATGGTATGGAGGTTATGGCATAGGGGTGATGAAGGTGTATGGTACAGAGGGTATGGTGCGTGGTATGGAAGGAGGTGGTACAGCAGTGCAGGAGGTGTGAAGCTGTGGTATAGAAGGGGTATGGTATGCACAGGAGTATGGTATAGGGGTGAGGGCTATGGTATAGAGGAGGTATGGTGTAGCAGGGTAAGGTATGGGGCTGTAGCAGGGGAATGGCATGGAGGGAACCGTAAAAGGGTCTCGGGGTACAGTGTGAGTATTTGGGAGGGTGTGGGGGGTGCTGGGGTGTGCGTGGGTTCGGGGAGGGTGCAGGATGGAAGGGTTAATGCATTCAGGTGCAGGGGGTGTAGTACAGGGGGCATGGAGTGGGGGGGTATGAGGGTCTGGGGCGTGTGGTATAGAGGGGGGCTACGGAGCGGGTATGGTCTGAGGATTAGGGGGCATGGGGGTGCAGGGGAGATTAATCTGAAGACTAGGGAGGTATGGAGGTGCAGTACGGGGGGTGCAGGGGTTCAGGGGCACTATGGTGTGAGGATTGGGGACATCTCGGTGCACAGCGACTCCCGGGCGGTCCCGGAGGCTCTCACGAGCTCCACCCGCCTCACGCTCGGGGCGGGGCATACGCAGGCCCCGCCCCCTTGACAGAGGAGGTCCTGCCCCTGAGGCTTCGCGCGTCGCTGCCCGTGACGTCATCGCAGCGCGCCTGGCAACGCGTCGCGTTTGTGACGCCAGGGAGCCTGACGGCGGCGGCGGCGGCGGCGGCGGCGGCAGCGGGAGGGGCCGGTTGGGACCGGGCCGGGGCTGGGGCCACGGTAGGCCCGAGCCGGAGGAAGGCGGCCGGGGGAGAGCGGCGGTGGCGGCCATGGCTCCGCGGCTGCAGCTGGAGAAGGCGGCGTGGCGCTGGACGGAGACGGTGCCGCCCGAGGCCGTGGCGCAGGAGCACATCGAAGCGGCCTATCGCGTCGGGCTGGAGCCTTGCCAGCGCGGAGCCTGCCGGTACCGCCGGGACCCCCGCCCCGGGCCCGCTTTCCTCCTGGGGCTCACCTCCGCCTCCCCCCGCGACCCGTAGCTGAGCCCTCAGGACATCCCAGACATCCCCAGATGTGGGGTCTGGGGGCTCACACGTTCCTCTCTCGGTTCCTCAGCCCAGGGCTATGGGGGCCTCCATGTTCTTTCCCCCGCCCTCAGGCTCGGGAAGCAGCCTGCCCATCCTGGGCCCCTCGGGATCGTGGGGAGGGGTCCCATATTCCCTGCTTTGAGACACGCATTCCCCAGTCGGGGATTCCCACATTGAGGGAACAGCTCTCCTTGCCCGGCTCCTCAGATAGAGGGACGGCTCGGCGGTTGGGTGACTCCTTTCCCCGCGCGGATCCTCAGATTTTAGGGTTCCCTCCCGGGGTTAGAGGGGGCCTCTCTCCTTGCCTGGCTCCTCAGCTACAGGGGACCCTCTGAGGGTTGTGAGGAACTCCTCTTTGTGCCTGGCTCCTCAGTTTAAGGGGACTCCTCTTCTTGCTGGGGTTTCCAGATTAACAGGCCCTCCCCCAGACCAATTTTATGGGGGCCTCTCCCCTTGCCTGGCTTCTCAGATTTTAGAGGACTCCTTCTGAGGCTGTGAGGAACATTTCTTCCTGCCTGGCTTCTTAGATACAGAGGACCCCCTTAGGGCCCTGTACTCTTCCCTGGGTTCCCCTCTGTGATGGTGAAGCCTGGCAGATTGACTACACCCTCTTTCCCCCTCCTCTAGTTCTTCATCTCCTTCTTTGTCCATAACCGGTTTTGGTTATGGGAGGACACTTTTCCCACTCTTTTTGCATGATAGAGCCTCCCTTGTTTCCCTCACCCCCTCCCCCTCAAAAGGGACAGCAGGGTCCCTTCTGTGGGGCTGACAGCTGGGGTTGGGTGCTGGTTCTGCAGGAGGAACTGCCGGGGGAACCCCAACTGCCTGGTGGGCATCGGGGAGCACGTCTGGCTGGGTGAGATCGATGAGAACAGCTTCCACAACATCGACGACCCCAACTGCGAGCGCAGGAAGAAGGTAGCACGAGTGTGTGTGTGTGTGTGTGAGTGAGCGTGAGTGAGTGAGTGTGAGTGTGTGTGAGTGAGGGAGTGTGAGTGTGTGAGCGTGTGTGAGCGAGTGCGTGTGTGAGCGAGTGCGTGTGTGAGAGTGTGAGTGTGTGTGTGAGAGTGTGTGTGAGTGTGTGTGTGAGAGTGTGTGTGAGAGTGTGTGTGAGAGTGTGTGTGAGAGTGTGTGTGAGTGTGAGAGTGTGTGTGAGTGTGTGTGTGAGTGTGTGTGTGAGTGTGTGTGAGAGTGTGTGTGAGTGTGTGTGTGAGTGTGTGTGTGAGTGTGTGTGTGAGAGTGTGAGTGTGTGTGTGAGTGTGTGTGTGAGAGTGTGTGTGAGAGTGTGTGTGAGTGTGTGTGTGAGTGTGTGTGTGAGTGTGTGTGTGAGTGTGTGTGTGAGTGTGTGTGTGAGTGTGTGTGTGAGTGTGTGTGAGTGTGTGTGAGTGTGTGTGAGTGTGTGTGTGAGTGTGTGTGTGAGTGTGTGTGTGAGAGTGTGTGTGAGGTGTGTGTGTGAGTGTGTGTGTGAGTGTGTGTGTGTGGTGTGTGTGTGTGAGTGTGTGTGTGGTGTGTGTGAGAGTGTGTGTGTGAGTGTGTGTGTGGTGTGTGTGAGTGTGTGTGTGTGTGTGTGTGAGTGTGTGTGTGAGTGTGTGTGTGAGTGAGTGTGTGAGTGTGTGTGGTGTGTGTGTGGTGTGGTGTGTGGTGTGTGTGTGGTGTGTGTGTGAGTGTGTGTGTGAGTGTGTGTGTGAGTGTGGTGTGAGAGTGTGTGTGTGAGGTGTGTGTGAGAGTGTGGTGTGTGAGTGTGTGTGTGAGTGTGTGTGTGAGTGTGTGTGTGTGTGTGTGTGTGAGTGTGTGTGTGGTGTGTGTGTGAGTGTGTGTGTGAGTGTGTGTGTGAGTGTGTGAGTGTGTGTGTGAGTGTGTGTGTGTGTGTGTGAGAGTGTGTGTGAGTGTGTGCGTGCGCGCGCGCGTGTGTGCGCGCGCGTGTGTGCGCGCGCGTGTGTGCGCGCGCGTGTGTGCGCGAGCGTGTGTGCGCGAGCGTGTGTGCGCGAGCGTGTGTGCGCGCGAGTGTGTGCGCGCGAGTGTGTGTGCGCGAGAGTGCGCGCGTGAGTGTGCGCGAGTGCGCGTGTGTGCGTGTGTGTGTGAGTGCGCGAGTGTGTGTGTGCGTATTTGTGTGCGTGAGTGAGTGTGCGCATGAGTGTGTGAGTGTGCATGAGTGAGTGTGCATGAGTGAGTGTGAGTGCGCGTGCGTGCATGAGGGTGCGTGAGCACGTGTGTGTGTCCGTGAGTGTGTGTGAGTGCGTGAGCGTGAGTGTGTGAGTGCGCGTGTGTGAGTGTGTGAGCGTGAGTGAGCATGAGTGTGTGTGCGTGAGTGTGTGTGTGCGTGAGCATGAGCATGTGAGTGTGTGAGCGTGTGTGTGTGTGTGCGTGCGAGTGAGCGTGTATGTGTGTGCGTGCGTATGCGTGCGTGTGCGTGCGTGTGAGCGTGCGTGAGCGTGTGTGTGAGTGCGTGTGCGCGCACGTGTGTGAGTGTGTGAGCGTGCGTGTGTGAGCATGTGTGCATGAGCGTGCGTGAGTGTGCGTGTGAGTGTGTGTGCGTGAGGGTGTGCGTGTGTGAGTGTGTGTATGTGTGTGTGTGAGTGTGTGTGGGTGTGTATCCCACAAAACCCCTCCCTTCCCAGCCCGTCTCCCCAGTGGAGATGGGGACAAGGGGAGGTGACACCCTCTGTGGGTGTGAGTTAGGGAATGATGGAATTGTTTTGGTGGGGAATGGTCTTTAAAGTCATCTAATTAATTCTGCCAAGGCTGGGGCTAACCCCTGGCCCTCAGCACCACAGCTCTGCTTCTTTGAAACCCCTCCAGGGGTGGGGATTCAACCAGCTCCCTGGGCAGCCTGGGCCAGGCTTTGAGAACCCTTTCTGTGAAGAGGTTTCTTCTGCTATCCAACCTAAATCTCCCCTGAGGCATTGAGGCCATTCCTCTTGTCCTAACACTTGTTACCAGGGAGAAGAGCCCAACCCCCACCTGGCTCCAGCCCTCCAGGGAGTTGGAGAGAGCAATGAGGTCTCCCCTCAGCCTCCTCTTCTCCAGGCTCAACAGCCCCAGGTCCCTCAGCCACTCCTCACATGTCCTCCAGACCCTTCCCCGGCTTTGTTGTCCTTCTGTGGATCTGCTTCAGCCCTTCAGTGTCTTTCTCAGAGTGAGTGGCCCAAACCAGAGCTCCAAGGTCTGGCCTCAGCAGTGCCCAGCACAGGGAGATAATCCCTGCCCTGCTGGTCTTGCTGGCCACGCTCTTGCTGATCCAGGCCAGGCTGCTGGTGGCCTTCTTGGTCACCTGGGCACCCCCTGGCTCTTCTTCAGCTGCTGTCAACAAGACCCCGCAGGTGTTTCTCTGCTGGGCAGTTTCCAGCCACTCTGCTCCAAGCTTGGAGCCTTCCTGGGGTTGTTGTGACCCAAGTGCAGGACCCAGCCCTTGGCTTTGTTGAACCTCATCCCACTGACCTCAGCCCAGCCAGCCAGCCTGGCCAGATCCATTTGTATAGCCTCTGACCCTCCAGCACATCAACATCCTACCCAACTTGGTGCCATCTGCAAACTGCCTGAGGGTGCCTGGATGGCCTCATGCAGATCACTGATGAAGATACTGAGCAGAACTGGCCCCGGTGCTGAGCCCTGGGGAACACCACTTGTGACTCTGTTGCCAGCTGCTGGGATGCTTCCTGCTCCTCCACAGTGACAGGTGTTGCTTTTTTTTTTTTCTCTCTCTCCAGAATGCCTTTGTGGGCTTGACCAACCTGGGAGCCACCTGCTACGTCAACACCTTCCTGCAGATGTGGTTTCTGAACCTGGAGCTCCGCCAAGCCCTCTACTTGTGTCCCAGTGAGTGTGCAGCTGGAGAGGGCATCCCCAAAGACAAAGGTGGGTGCAAGCTGCCAGCAGGGGTAGTTTTGCTCACTTTCTCTGTAAAGTTTCACACACTGGTGTCGACTTTGGGCATCCAGTCCCCTCAGGGAAGGTGCTGAGGGGACTGGAACATCCCTCTTACGAGGAAAGGCTGAGGGAATTGGGGTGATTTAGGCTGGGAAAGAGCAGGCTGAGGGGAGAGCTCCATCTGTGCTGTGCAATACTTCAAGGGTGGGTGGCAGGAGGATGGGGCCAGGCTTTTGTCAGTGGTGCTCAGGGACAGGGCGAGGGGTCATGGGCACTGACTTGACCATAAGAAGTTTCATCTAAACATGAAGAGGAACTTTCTGAATCTGAGGGTGGTAGAGCACTGGAGCAGGCTGCTCAGAGAGGTGGTGGAGTCTCCATCTCTGGAGACATTCCAAACCCACCTGGGTGTGTACCTGTGTGACAATAAGGCCTCCCAGGAGACCTTCTTGTGGCCTTCCAGTATCTGAAAGGGGGCTACAAGAAAGCTGGGGAGGGACTTTTGAGGGTGTCAGGGACTGGGGGGAATGGATCCATGCTAGAGGAGGGGAGATTCAGGTTGGATGTTAGGAAGAAGTTCTTCCCCATGAGGGTGGTGAGAGCCTGGCACAGGCTGCCCAGGGAGGTGGTGGAAGCCTCATCCCTGGAGGTTTTTGCAGCCAGGCTGGATGTGACTGTGAGCAACCTGCTGTGGTGTGAGGTGTCCCTGCCCATGGCAGGGGGGTTGGAACTGGCTGAGCCTTGAGATCCCTTCCAACCCTGACAATTCTGTGATTCTGTGACCTGAAATTGTGCCAGGGGAGGTTTAAGTTGGATATTAGGAAAAAATTCTTCCCTGCAAGAGTGGTCAGGCGCTGGCACAGGCTGCCCAGGGAGGTGGTGGAGTCCCCATCCCTGGAGGTGTTCAGGAAACCTGTGGCCATGGCACTTTGGGACATGGTTTGGTGGCCATGGTGGTGTTGGGTCAATGGCTGGACTTGATCTTAGAGCTTTTTTCCAGCCCAAACAATTCTGTGATTCTATGACCTTATCTGGGTGACCCCTCCGTGGCAGGGGGGTTGGACTTGATGATTTCCAGAGGTCCCTTCCAACCCCTGCCATATTGTGATACTGTGAGAGAGTTGATAGGAGAAGCTACAACCACTTGTCCCATCTCCACATGGTTGGAGTCCATCACCCAGCTTTTGGAGACAACCCAACCTTTGTCCAACTGATTCCTTCAATCAAACTGTTCTCCTTGGTTGGAAACATGAATTTGGGTTTGTTTCTTGCTGAGCTTCCCAGACTGCTTCCCAGCTTAATGATGGTGCTGGGAGTGGAAGCACATGGGTTTGGGGCTGCTGTGGAGCTGCACTCAGCCCCTGGGAAGGTGAAAATGTAGGTCTGTGGTATGATAGAGGCTCCCAGAGCCCTCACAGAGAAGGTGGCCTCAAGCCATGTCCCTTTGTGCATGGTGTGGGGCTGTAGGTGTGCTCTGGGTCAGGCCAGCTGCCTGATTCTTCCTGTTTCCAGCCTGTTTTTAATGATGCTTCACCAGTTAGGGTGAAAAAGAAGCTGCTGCTGTGGAATAAGCAGCTTACACTTCTTTACTCACAGCTCCTGTGAGGCACTGCAGGGTATTTATGGCTGGACTTGATCATCTTGAGGGTCTTCTCCAACCTAAATGGCTTTGGATTTTACCCTGTGCTGTGGTTCTGCTGTCATCACTGCCATGTTGTTCTCCCAGTGATTTCAAACAGCTTTCAACCCCCAGCATTACTGAGCATTGCATTTACCTGCACAAAGGAGGAACAAGGGAATTCCCTGGAGCAGTCATCTCTTGCCCTGAACCAGTTGTCTCTTGCCCTCAGTTACCTGTTGGAATTTCATAGATTCACAGAATGGGTTGGGTTGGAAGGGACCTTAAAGCTCATCCAGCTCCAACCCCTGCCATGGCAGGGACACCTCCCACCAGCCCAGCTTGCTCAAGGCCTCATCCAGCCTGGCCTTGAACACCTCCAGGCAGGGGACATCCACAGCCTCCCTGGGAAACCTGTGCCAGTGTCTCCCCACCCTCACTCTCAAGAATTTCTTCCTCATCTCCAGTCTCAATCTCCTCTCTCCCAGCTCAAAGCCATTTCCCCTCATCCTGGCACTCCCAGCCCTTGTCAAAAGTTTTGAAGTCAAGCACTGAATCTACAGAGAGAAGAGGCTGTCTGCAGAGTTTTGGCTTCTCTTTGAGTCAGTTAAAATAAATAATCCAAACAATAATCCCAAATCTCCATGGATGCTCCACCAGCAGCTTACAGACACCATGAGGAGGGCTGTGGTGGTCTCAGAACCTTCCAGCCCAAGCCCAATGCTGTTAGCTCAGCATCTCCACTGCCATGGCCTCACAGAATCACAGAATGGGTTGGGTTGGAAGGGACCTTAAAGCTCCTCCAGTTCCAAGCCCCTGCCATGGGCAGGGACAACTCCCACCAGCCCAGGCTGCTCAAGGCCTCATCCAGCCTGGCCCTGAACATCTCCAGGCAGGGGACATCCACAGCCTCCCTGGGTTGCAGTGTCTGAGCACCTTCAGATGTGGAACTTGTTTCTTCACCAGACTATGAGCCCCAGACCATCTGTGAGCACCTGCAGTACCTGTTTGCCCTGCTGCAGAACAGCAAGAGGAGATACATTGACCCCTCAGGCTTTGTCAAAGCTCTGGGCCTGGACACAGGGCAGCAGCAGGTAGGTTGGAGATGCCTCCCTCCACTTCTTGCCTTCTTTAAAGCAGGCTGAAGCTACCATTTCTTGGTGTCTCTGAGATGGGTTATGCTGCCTGGGACCAACACAAAGGGAGAAGTGGTGCTCCCAGGTCCTTCCCCTTAGTGTGGGAGGCCAGGAGGAGCCTGGGGAAGGGCAGGAGGAGCCTGAGGAAGCTTAGGAGTAGCCTGAAGAAGGCCTGGAACCAATGGGATAGGGGTAGGGTGGACTTGGTGATATTCAAGGTCTTTTCCAACCTTTCTGATTCTGTTAGAGTCACAGACCTCTCAGGAAATAGCTCCTGATAGGGTTGAGCAGGAGGAGGCCAGGGGAGGGCAAGAGAAACCCAGGGTGTCACGGGATGGGGACAGGAAGGGCAGGAGGAGGCCATGGAAGGCCAGCAGGAGCCCAGGAACCAGTGGTATGGGGAGAGGTTGGGCAGGAGGAGCACAGGAAAGCTCAAGAGCAGCCCAGGTTATCTAGGAGGAGGATGGGGAAGGTCAGAAGGAGCCCAGGGAGTGATGGGAAGAGGACAGAGAGGTCAGGAGGAGCCCAGGGAGTGATGGGATGGGGCCAGGGAAGTCAGGAGGAGCCCAGGGAGTGATGGGATGGGGCCAGGGAAGTCAGGAGGAGCCCAGGGAGTGATGGGATGGGGCCAGGGAAGTCAGGAGGAGCCCAGGGAGTGATTAGGTGGGGCCAGGGTGGTCAGGAAGAACACAGGGAGTGATGGGATGGGGTGAGGAGTGTTGTTTGTGCCTGGTCCACCCCAGCACTGTGCAGACTGGGAGCTGAATCTTACCATGAGGGTCCTTCAGGAGGTGCTTTATGGGCTGCTGGTCCCAGCTGGGTAGTTCAGGGTGGGTTGAAGAGCACTGTCAGGGTAAGAAGATGTTTGGTCAGGTCACCAGGAGCCAGCTAAGGTCCAGCATGAGCATGTGGGGCACAGAAGGTGCACTTAGAGGGGGGTGAGTGCCTCAGGCAGGTCCTGTGGGGCTGTCACCAAAGCCAGAGGGCTCTGGAGAGGGGCACAGGTTGGGAAGTGAGGAGGGGCTGCTGGAGGAAGAGCCAGAGGGCTTCCTCAGGGAGGGAAGGAAGCAGTGGCCACTGCCCAGAGACACTGCCAGGGCAGCTGGGAGAGGCCAAAGCTCGTTTGTTTTTGTAAGCAAAGGAGAGTAAGGGTGGGAGAGGAAGGGCCTGAGATGGGTGTGGGAAGCTCTGAGCCTTGCAGGAGGGGACAAATCCACGCAGCAGCTTCTCATTTTGGGGGGGTGTTTATTTTTCTCAGCTCTAACACAAGCTGGGACAGCTCCTGTTGGGTGCTGAGCTGTGAGAAGGCAGCAAGAAGAGGACAGAAGCTCTGCAGGAGGGAGTGGGGGGGGGGGGGGTGGGTTGGGTTTTGTTTGTTGGGGTTTTTTTTCCCCTTCCCAGAGCCCTGCAATGAGCAGGGTAGAAGTCAAACCACCCGGAGTGCCTGGCCAGGAGCCAGATTGTCTCACACTGGGGGGGAGCTCAGCTCCTTTTAGGCAAATTCCTCATTTTCTTTGGTCCTCCTGCTTGCTCTTTTCTTCCTATTCAGGGCACAGACTGCAGTAGAGCTCAGGGTAATTAGCAGTAAATTAGCAGCTGCCTTGTGCTGGGGCTTTGTGCTGCTGAGGGTTGTTTAATGGCCTTGTTTTTCTCTTCTAGGATGCCCAGGAGTTCTCCAAGCTCTTCATGTCCTTGCTGGAAGATACTTTATCCAAACAAAAGAACCCTGATGTTCGAAACATAGTGCAGAAGCAGTTCTGTGGGGAGTATGCCTATGTCACCGTGTAAGTGCTTGGCCTTGCCCAGGCAGCTCTCTCTTCAAGATTGCAACGTTTTGGAAGAATCAGAGAATCCCAGAATGGTCTGAATGGGTTGAAAGGGACCTCCAAAGCTCATCCAGTCTTCTGCAGTCAGCAGAGGTTTCCCCTGGGTTTAACTGGCAAAGTGCCACCAGCAGGGAGGTTTTCTTTTTCCCTGCATGTCACAGAATCACAGAACCACCTGCTTGGGAGAAATCTTAAGATCTGGGAATCCAACCATAACCTAGCATAGAATCATAGAATGGGTTGGGTTGGAAGGAACCTCCAAAGCTCATCCAGTCCAACTCCCCTGCAGTCAGCAGGGACATCTTCCACTAGATCAGGTTGCCCAGAGCCCTGTCCAGCCTCATCTGGAATATTTCCAGGGATGGGACCTCAGCCACCTCCCAGAGCAGCCTATTGCAGTGTTCCAGCACCCTCCTGGTGCAGAAATTGTTCCTCACATCCAATCTCAATCTGCTCTGCTCTGCTTTGAAGCCATTGTCCCTGGTGCTGTCCCTGCAGGCCTTTGGGAACAGTCCCTCTGCAGCCTTCTTTTGTAGCCCCCTTCAGATACTGGCAGCCTGCTCTAAGGTCTCCCTGCAGCCTTCTCTTCTCCAGGCTGAACACCCCCAGCTCCCTCAGCCTGTCCTTGCAGCAGAGCTGCTTCAACCCCCTGATTATTTTTGTGGCCCTTCTCTAGACCTGCTCCATCAGGTCCATGAGCTTGAGGGGGATGACATAACCTCTCCTCACAACCCCTGTGGGCAGATAAACTGCCAGAATATGTCCCAGCCCATGGCAGGGAGGTTGGGAGTAGGTAATCTTCAAGGTCCCTTCCAACCCAAACCATTCCATGAAGCTCTGAGTGTGTTGGAAGAGGTTTCTGACTTTTAGGTTTCCTGATGGTGGTGGTGGTGGAGTTCACCAGCTGCTTTTAATCCCTTTGTGAAAAATTTCCCAATTAAAACTGTGAGTTAAAGTCACAAAATGATTTTGGTTGGAACAGACCTTGAAGGTCATCAAATCCCACCCTTAACCCAGCACTGCAAGGGCACCACTAAACCGTGGCCCTCAGCACCACATCTGAGGGGCTTGAAACCCCTCCAGGGGTGTGGGGACTTCACTACTGTGCTGAGCAGCCTGGGCCAGGCCTTGACAGCCCTCAAAGGGAAGAAATTGTTGTACCCTGTGTCTGACCTAAACCTTCCCTGAGGCAACCTGAGGCCATTTCCCCTCATCCTGTCACTTCTTGCTTGAGAGAAGAGCCCAACCCCCACCTGGCTCCAAGCTCCTCTCAGGGAGCTGTAGAGAGCAGTGAGGTCTCTCCTCAGCCTCCTTTTCTCCAGGCTTAACACCCCCAGCTCCCTCAGCTGCTCTTCCCCAGCCCTGTTCCCCAGACCCTTCTCCACCTTCCTTGCCCTGCTCTGGACCTGCTCCAGCTCTCAATGTCCTGCTTGGAGTGAGGAGCCCAAAACTGAACCCAGGATTGAAATGAATAGAATCTATAAAGTCCTGCAGCCAGAGGATAGTATATTTGGGTGGTCTATTTTCATCCCTGTGTTCTCTCAATACTGACAGATTGTTTAGAGTGAGGGTACCTGAAGGGGCTCCAGGAGAGCTGGGGGAGGGACTTTGGACAAGGGCTGGGAGTGACAGGACAAAGGACAAGGACTTTGAGCTGGGAGAGGGGAGACTGAGAGTGGAGATGAGGAAGAAATTCTTGGCAGTGAGGGTGGGGAGAGACTGGAACAGGTTGCCCAGGGAGGCTGTGGATGTCCCCTGCCTGGAGGTGCTCAAGGCCAGGCTGGATGAGGCCTTGAGCAAGCTGGGCTGGGGGGAGGTGTCCCTGCCCATGGCAGGGGTTGGAACTGGCTGAGCTTTGAGGTCCCTTCCAACCCAACCCATTCTAGGATTTTATGAGTCTGTGGCAGTGGAGATGCTGAGCTAACAGCATTGGGCTTGGGCTGGAAGGTTCTGAGAACTCCACAGCCCTCCTGGTGGTATCTGTAAGCTGTTGGTGGAGTGGAAACTTGGGATTAGTTTTTGGATTATTTATTTGAACTGACTCAAAGAGAAGCCAAAACTCTGCTAACACAGCCCCAGGCAGCCTCTTCTCTCTGTAGATTCAGTGCTTGACATCAAAACTTTTGAGCAGGGCTGGGAGTGCCAGGATGAGGGGAAATGGCTTTGAGCTGGGAGAGGGAAGGTTCCTTGCTCCAGTGGTGTTGTGCACAGGTTGTAAGCTCCAGTTTGTCCCAGTAGGTGCTGTTCTGTTTCCACCTTGCAGAGTTTCTGTGCTGCAGAGCTCTGACCTTTATTAACCCTGGCCCAACTTTTTCTCATGCTTTTAGAGCTGAGGGAGTGTTTTCCTGGGGAGTTCACAGGACTCAGTGAACTTTTCCTCATCTGGTTTTATCTTTTTCTCTTTTTTTTTTTTTTTTTTTCCCTCCTACTCCTAGTTGCAACCAATGTGGCAGAGAGTCCAAACTCTTATCTAAGTTCTACGAGCTGGAGTTAAACATCCAAGGGCACAAGCAGCTGACAGACTGCATAACAGAATTCCTGAAGGTATGAGGAGCATGCTGGGGTTTGGGCCCTGCTATTCTTAGCAAGGGGTTTTTAATTCCTTCCTTCCTCCTGTGGAAGCCTGGGAGGTCGGCCTGGGAGTGAAGTGACTGAGCCTGTCTCGGGGAGATGCATCCAAGAGGAAATGTTTATTTCTCTGGAGCCAGCACCAGGGAGGGTTGGGTGGAAGAGTGGCTCTGGAGCACGTGCAGGTGCTTGGGCTTTGAAAAGCACTTGGGAGTTTGCATGTTTAATGAAAACAGAGTGGGGCAGTGGGGGAAGAAGTCCTGCTTTGTCATGGGTAGCACCTGAGAATGGTGCTTTTTGTGCCTGCTCTGTGGGTGCTCATCTGCATAGCAACAGGAGAACATTTTCCCCTCCAGAATGCCTCTGGGCCATACTGGGGAGGGCCTGGAATAGCAGCGGGGAACAGCTGCAAGGGCTCTTCAGTCCACTTGAAAAATCTGCCTGGCTCTTAAGTTCAGGTCCAGCAGGCTGAAGGCTTGAGGTGTGGATTCAACTGCAAATATTTAGGCCAGAGCTAAGCCCGGAGTGGCTGCCCCTGAGCTGTTGGGGCAGCAGCCTCTCGCTGGTGCTCTCCCCAAACCTGTTGTTCCACTTGTGGAAGGGCTGCTGTGGAAGCAGACAGGTTTGTGTGCATGCCTTCAGGTCCTGCAAGGCTGAGCTTGGAGTCTGGCTGCTCCTCCTTCAAGCAAAACAGCCCTGTGACCTGCTTCAGGGTGCTTGGAGCTCTCCTCCCACCTAATCCTGCCCTCAGATCTGTTTGGGCATAGGCAGTGGCTCTTGCAGGGGGATGGGTCTGGAGGACAGCACAACAGTGACCCTAGAGCTGGAAGCCCTCTGTGAGGCCAGGTTGAGAGAGCTGGGCTTGTTCAGCCTGAAAAAGGCTCCAGGGAGACCTTCAGGTGGCCTTCCACTGTTTGAAGGGGACAATCCAGAAAGCTGGGGACAGACTTTTTCTAAGGGCCTGTTGTGACAGGACAAGGGGGGATGGTTTGGAACTAAAAGAGGGAGATTCAGAGTGGAGAGAAGGGAGAAATGTTTGACCCTGAGGGTGGTGAGAGCCTGGCCCAGGCTGCCCAGAGAGGTGGGAGATGTCCCATCCCTGGCACCATTCCAGGTGAGGTTGTTTGGAGCTCTGAGCAACCTGCTCTGGTTGGGGATGTCCCTGCTGAGTGTGGGGGGGTTGGACTGGATGAGCTTTACAGGTCTCTTCCTACTCAAACCAGTCTGCTGTGTTGGTGTGGTTGAGCACAAGAAGATTGTCATCCCTAGGCTGAAATGTGGCTTTACATTAACTTGGTCCCTGTGACCTCCTAAAAGGATGATTTAATTATTTTCTTATCCAGAGCTCATTGGTATAAACCAACTCAGTCAAGCAGGGAGCAAACCTGGCAGTCTTGTGAGCAGCCTGAGAAGGAGGAATAGAGCTTGGTGCAATCTCAAGTTCTCCTGAAAGCAGGAGCAGCCCTGCTGGAAAGCCCTTTGGTTAGAATTTTACAGCTTCACAGATTGCATTGGGCTGGAAGGCAGTCTCAAAGGTCATCTTGTCCAACTCCCCTGCACTCAGCAGGGACACCTCCAACTGCAGCAGGCTGCACAGGACCACATCAACTCTGATCTTGAATGTCTCCAGGGATGGAGCCTCAACCACCTCCCTGGGCAGCCTGTTCCAGTCTCTCCCCAGCCACACTGTGCAGAACTCCCTCCTGATGTCCAACCTAACTCTGCCCTGCTCCAGTTTCAAACCACTGCCCCTCGGCCTATCCCCACAGCCCTTCTGAACAGTCCCTCCCCAGCCTTCCTGGAGGTCCTCTTCAGATACAGAAATGCAGCTCTAAGGTCTCCCTGGAGCCTTCTCTTCTCCAGGCTGAACAGCCCCAACTCTCTCAGCCTGTTCTGAAAGTTCTCCAGCCCTCTGATCATCCTTGTGGCCTCCTCTGGACCCTCCCCAGCAGGTCCATGTCTCTCTTGTGTTGGGGGGGTCCTGTAGCTGGACACAGCACTGCAGGTGAGGTGTCAGCAGAGCAGAGCAGAGGAGCAGAATCCCCTCTCTTGACCTGCTGGCCAGGTTGCTTTTGCTGCAGCCCAAGCTCCATCCAGATTTGAACCAAGAGCTGGATTTGGAAAGCAGCCGGGGAGGGCCCTAGATGGTTAAAAGTACTTCCGTGCTCTGCAGCCTCCAGCTCTTGAGCAGCTCAGACTGTTTTCCAGTGGTAACCTATTCTCAAGGCCTTTCTTTGTGCCTCCCCTCCCTGCTCAGGAAGAAAAACTGGAAGGGGACAATCGTTACTTCTGTGAGACCTGCCAGAGCAAGCAGAACGCCACCAGGAAGATCCGGCTGCTCAGCCTGCCCTGCACCCTCAACCTGCAGCTCATGCGCTTCGTCTTTGACAGGTAAGCCTCACACCACAGCCTGCTGCTCCTCCTGCCTCCTTCTGACACATGGAGCACCTCCCTGTGCTCCTCCGGGGTTGCTTGGGAGGGTTTTCAGGGTTGGTGGCTTGGGGTGGGAGCTGTCGGCGCTGCCCTCTGACCTGAAGCTTTGCCTCTGCACAGGCAAACAGGCCACAAGAAGAAGCTGAACACCTACATTGGCTTCTCTGAGCTGCTTGACATGGAGCCTTTCATGGAACAGAAAAGTGAGTGTTGTGTGCTCTGTGGTCTTAGCTTTACCTGGCAGGTGAAAGGAGGTCTCCTCCAAACCTCTCTTTTGCTGGTGGAAGGAAAATAGTTGGTGGAACGCCGCGTTTCGAATCGCCGCCTCGGGGAGTGGATGGTGGAAGCCACAAGCTGCTTGGGGAGGTCTTGAGGGGGATGCAAGTTCAAGTCACAGAATCCCTGAATGGGTTGGGTTGGAAGGGATCTTAAACATCATCTAGTTCCTACCTCCTTGCCGTAGACAGGGACACCTCCCCCCAGCCCAGCTTGCTCAAGGCCTCATCCAGCCTGGCCTTGGACACCTCCAGGGAGGGGACATCCACAGCCTCCCTGGGCAACCTGTTCCAGTCTCTCCCCACCCTCACTCTCAAGAATTTCCTCCTCATCTCCAGTCTCAATCTCCAGCTCAAAGTCATTGCCCCTTGTCCTGCCACTCCCAGCCCTTGTAAAATGTCCTCTCCCAGATCTCCTGGAGCCTCTTCAGATACTCTTAAGGTCTCCATGGAGCCTTTTCTTCTCCAAGCTCAACAGCCCCAACTCCTTCCAGCTTACAGTCATAATTTGAAGTGCTTGCATTCACAGTTGCTCAACATTTGTCTGCTGCCTTGTGAGAACATGAAGCTCTATGAAGGAAAGCTTGAGGAGGGGAGATTGAGGCTGGAGATGAGGAGGAAATTCTTGAGATTGAGGGGGGGGAGGCACTGGAACAGTTTGCCCAGGGAGGTTGTGGATGTCCCCTCCCTGGAGGTATTCAAGGCTGAGCTGGATGAGGCCTTGAGCAAGCTGGGCTGGGGGGAGGTGTCCCTGCCCGTGGCAGGGGTTGGAACTGGATGATCTAAAGTCCTGCAGCCAGAGGATAGTATATTTGGGTGGTCTATTTTCATCCCTGTGTTCTCTCAATACTGACAGATTGTTTAGAGTGAGGGTACCTGAAGGGGCTCCAGGAGAGCTGGGGGAGGGACTTTGGACAAGGGCTGGGAGTGACAGGACAAAGGACAAGGACTTTGAGCTGGGAGAGGGGAGACTGAGAGTGGAGATGAGGAAGAAATTCTTGGCAGTGAGGGTGGGGAGAGACTGGAACAGGTTGCCCAGGGAGGCTGTGGATGTCCCCTGCCTGGAGGTGCTCAAGGCCAGGCTGGATGAGGCCTTGAGCAAGCTGGGCTGATGGGAGGTGTCCCTGCCCATGGCAGGGGGCTGGAACTGGATGAATTTCAAGGTCCCTTCCAACCCATTCTGTGATTCTATGAAATTCCAGCAGGTAATTGAGGGCAAGAGACAACTGGTTCAGGGCAAGAGATGACTGCTGCAGGGAATTCCCTTGTTCTTCCTTTGTGTAGGTAAATGTAATGATTAGAAATGATGGAGGTTTGAAGCTGCTTTGAATCATTGTGAGAATAACATGGCAGTGGTGACAGCAGAACCACAGCACAGGGTAAAATCCAAAGCCATTTAGGTTTAAGGTGCCTTCCAACCCAACCCCCCATTCCATGAATCCATGAAAATCCCTGAGCAATGTGGCTGCTGCTTCTTCCCTTGCAGATGACACCAAGCTGGGTGCAGGAGTTGATCTGTTAGAGGGTAGGTGGGCTCTGCAGATGGACCTTGCCAGGCTGGATAAATGGGCAGAGTCTGAGGGCATGAGATTGGACAAGTCTGAGTGCCAGGTTCTACACATTGGCAACCCCAGGCAGTGCTACAGGCTGGGACAGAGTGGTTGGAGAGCAGCCAGACAGAAAGGGACCTGGGGGTGCTGGTTGACAGCAGCTGAACAGGAGCCAGCAGTGTGCCCAGGGGGCCAATGGCATCCTGGCCTGGATCAGCAAGAGTGTGGCCAGCAGGAGCAGGGAAGTCATCCTGCCCTGTGCCCAGCACTGGTTAGGCCACACCTTGAGTGCTGTGTCCAGTCCTGGGCTCCTCAATTCAAGAGAGATGTTGAGGGACTGGAAGGTGTCCAGAGAAGGGCAAGAAGGCTGAGGAGGGGTCTGGGGCACAGGGCTGGGGAGGGGTCTGGGACACAAGGCTGGGGAGGGCTCTGGAGCACAGCCCTGTGAGGAGAGGCTGAGGGAGCTGGGGATGTTCAGCCTGGAGAAGAGGAGGCTCAGGGCAGACCTCATTGCTGTCTACAACTACCTGAAGGGAGGCTGTAGCCAGCTGGGGGTTGGGCTCTGCTCCCAGGCACCCAGCACAGAACAGAGGACACAGTCTCAAGCTGTGCAGGGGGAAGTTTAGGCTTGAGCTTAGCAAGAAGCTCTTCCCAGACAGAGAGATTTGCCCTTGGGATGTGCTGCCCAGGGAGGGGCTGGGGTCAGCATCCCTGGAGGTGTTTAAGCAAAGCCTGACTGAGGCACTTAGTGCCATGGTCTGGGTGATCAGTGAGGGTTGGGTGATTGGTTGGACCTGATGACCTTGGAGGTCTCTCCCAGCCTGGCTGATGCTGTGCTGCTCTGTTGCAGATGGGGTCTACGTCTACGAGCTGAGCGCTGTCCTCATCCACCGCGGCGTCAGCGCCTACTCCGGCCACTACATCGCCCACGTCAAGGACCCCCAGACGGGCGAGTGGTACAAGTTCAACGACGAGGACATAGAAAAGATGGAGGGCAAGAAGCTGCAGCTGGGGATTGAGGAGGATCTAGGTAAAAGCTCTGAGTTGTGAGTGCCCTTTTCACATCGCTCTTTTCCCCGCAGGCAGGGCGGCTGAGCGCGCCGAGGCCGCGGCGCTCCCACGCCTGCTGTCACCTCTTACAGTAAGGTGTGAAGCAGCAGCTCTGCTAATTGCAGCCACGTTTCCTCCTGCTCAGCCCCATCTGGAGTGTTTACACACACTCCTGATCGCTTCCTCTGGAATTCCTCTCGCCTCCACGTGGCAGATAAGAGGCTGATACGTGGGGCAGCCGGTGCCTATCGGGGTGAAACAGGCGAGCTGGCTCCCATGCCAGAGGAGGCTGAGGAGCAGATAAGGAGGTGACTTTCAGTTTCCTTAGAACATGGAGGTCTTTATTTCCACTGAGGTGGAGGCAGGAAAGAGCCTGCATCAAAAATATCTTCATCCAAACAACAGCTTGGAAGCCCAAACTGCCTTTTTAATTTGTTGTGCTTGTCCTTTGTGCTCTTCTGTTCTACCCTTGCTTGGCTCATCTTGTGCCCCACTGCTCCCACACAGCCAGGTGCCCTGGGCAGGACAAGGTCTTGATGTCTTGGAGAGTTCAACCTGAGGCCAGACTTGTGGATTTCTTGGGACAGATAGGAGCAGCTCAGCAGTAAATCATAGATTCATAAAATAGTTTGGGTTGGAAGGCGGCCTTAACGATCATGGATGCTCCACAACAGCTTGCAGAGGGCTGTGGTGGTCTCAGAACCTTCCAGCCCAAGTCCAGTGCTGTTAGCTCAGCATCTCCACTGCCACAGACTCATAGAATCCTAGAATGGGTTGGGAATGGGAAAGGACCTCAAAGCTCCTCCAGCTCCAACCCCCTGCCATGAGCAGGGACACCTCCCACCAGCCCAGCTTGCTCAAGGCCTCATCCAGCCTGTCCTTGAACACCTCCAGGCAGGGGACATCTACAACCTCTCTGGGCAACCTGTTCCAGTGTCTCTCCACCCCCACTCTAAAGAGTTTCTTCCTCATCTCCAGTCTCAGTCTCCTCTCTTCCAGCCTCGGCCATAATTTGAAGTGCTTGGATTTGCAGTTGCTCAGCATTTCCCAGTGCCAGGATGCTTTGCAGTAGCAGGGGAAAGGGAAATTAATGCCAGAAATGTGCCTTTGTCAGTGACATTTTCAGTTCATAAATGAAATTTCTCTCTCTTTATCCATTCCTAATGCAAGCAGCCTGTTCCCAGAAAGCACTGCCCCAGCAGGACACTTGGGCTTGGTTGTGGTTGGACTCGATGAAACATCTCCTTTCTTTCAAGTGCCCTCAAATAATAGCTTGACTACAAGTCACCCTCAGATGTGTTTGCTCCTTTTGGTTTGTTGTAAAACCACCTCAGCCTGAGCAGGCTCAGGGCATTCACCTCCCTCTCCCATTTCCTTCCTTGCCTCTGCCTGATGCAGCTTTATTTTCAGCACTCTTGCCAGTAAACACCTTCTTGGTTTTCCTCCCTGGTGCAGGCTGCCAGCAGAGCAGCTTCCTCATCCTGTTCATGTTTTTCCTCCAGAGTGCTTCCAGCCCAGCAGTGAAGCTGGGCAGACATCTAGTGGTGTGAGAGAGAAAAATAACCCTGGCAGGAAATAAAAGCTCCTTAGCCTCCTGAGTTTCTCAGTGGAGCAAAACTGGACCTGGCTGTGGCCTCCATCTGAAGCTTTATGCTTAACCACATGGAAATATTTGTGCTGAGCTCCAAGGCTGCTTGAAGAATAGAAGTAAAATGTGTTTAGAAGGCTCTGGAGGATGCAAGATTTGATCTTTTTCTCAAGTGCTGGCCATTTTTTGTCTGCTCCATGCAAAACTGAGAACCTTCTTTGTTACAAACTCATAGAATCGTCAGGGTTGGAAGGGACCTCAAGGCTCAGCCAGTTCCAAACCCCTGCCATGGGCAGGGACACCTCACACCACAGCAGGTTGCTCACAGCCACCTCCAGCCTGGCTGCAAAAACCTCCAGGTGTGAGGCTTCCACCACCTCCCTGGGCAACCTGTGCCAGTGTCTCACCACCCTCAAGGGGAACAACTTCTTCCTAACATCCAGTCTGAATCTCCTCATTTGTAGTTTTGCTCCATCCCCCCCAGTCCTTTCACTCCCTGACACCCTCAAAAGTCCCTCCCCAGCTTTCTTGGAGCCCCCTGCAGATCCTGCAAGGCCACAAGAAGGTCTCCTGGGAGCCTTCTCTTCTCCAGACTGAACAACCCCAACTCTCTCAGTCTGTCTCCAGAGCAGAGCAGCTCCAGCCCTCTGCTCACCCTTGCGGCCCTTCTCTGGACACCTTTCAGCACCTCCAGATCCTTCCTGGAACAGAGGCTCCAGCACTGGACACAGAGCTCCAGGTGTGGTCTCAGGAGAGTGGAGCAGAGGGACAGAATCCCCTCCCTGGCCCTGCTGGCCACACTTCTCCTGCTGCAGCCCAGGCTCTGCTGGGCTCTCTGGGCTGCAATGCTCACTGCTGGCTCCTGGTGAGCTTCTCATCCCCCAGCACTCCCAAGGCCTTTTCTTCAGGGCTGCTTTCTTCCAGCCAGTCCTTGCCCAGCCTGTATCAGTGCCTGGGATTGCCCTGAGCCAGCTGCAGGACCTTGCCCTTGGTCTTGTTGAACCTCCTGAGGTTGGCTTGGGCCCAGCTCTGCAGCCTAAAGGTAACAGAAAGCAGAGATCTGCTGTGTGGGGGGAGGGAGTCCTGGGGCCCTGGGCAAGCAGATGGGAGCAATTCAGAAAATGTTTGCAGTAAATCAAGTCAAGAGGGGTGTTGGAAGTCCCCTGCATGGTGCAGTGGGAGAAGCAGAGGAATTGTCCCAGGGTGGAGGAAAACAAGACACTTGTGTTGTTGTTTCAGTGGCCTGTGTGGAGTTTGAGCTCTGGAGGGATGTTGTTTTGTTGTGGAGTCCTGAGGCTGCAGCTGGAGCTGCTGTTTGTGTCCTGCCTGGCAGCGTGTCTGGGAACAGCCACTCTTGCAACACTGAGTTCACATCACCCCAGCAGCTGCTCTGCAGTCCCCACTGCTGGGGCTGCCTCCTCCCAAAGAGCTTTGCTGAGCCTGGGTTTTACCCACACACAGTCACCTGAGGGGAAACCAGAGAACCATGGAATTGTTTGGGTTGGAAAAGACCTTTAAGCTCAGCCAGGCCAACCCTTCTCAAACTCTACCAAATGCTGGGGAGAAACCACGACCCTCAGCACCACAGCTCTGCCTCTTTGAAACAGCTCCAGGGGTGGGCATTCCACCACCTCCCTGGGCAGCCTGGGCCAGGGTTTCAGAACCTTTTCACTGAAGAAGTTTCTTCTAATGTCCAGCGTAAACCTCCCCTGGTGCTACCTGAGCCATTTCCTCGTGTCCTTGGGAGAAGAGACCAACCCCCACCTCACTCCAAGCTTTTGTGCAGCTGTAGAGAGCAATGAGGTCTCCTCTCAGCCTCCTTTTCTCTGGACTCAACTATCCCAGCTCCCTCAGCTGCTCCTCCCCAGCCCTGTTCCCCAGACCCTTCCCCAGCTTTGTTGCCCTTCTCTGGACTTTCAGTGACCTTCTCGGAGTGAGACTCAATCAGATTTTCTCCCCTGAGGATCTGACTCTGTTCTTCTGTGTCAGGACAGCAGCAGAAGAGGCAGTGGGGAGCAAGGAATTTTGCCCAAGAGCTGGTTTTGGCTCTGGGAAGTTTAACTGGGCTCGAGTGGAAGGGTGGTTCAGAACAGGCTCCTAATTTTAGTGCCTTTGAATTTCTCTGCCTCAAGAAATGCTGCAGGGATTTGGATCTTGCTTTGGGATGCAATTTTGCCTCATGCCAAGCCCAGTGCTTGGCAGAAAGGGACCTGGCAGGGCACAGCAGGGAGAGGGAAATCTGCTAGGTGGCAAACTTGTCCTGTTAACAGAGGGGCACTGAAGGAGCTGGGGTGTTAAGGGTGGCTTATTAAGGGTGGTTTATTAAGGGGTGGTTTATTTCACCTGGAGTGCTGTCTTCAGTTCTGGGATCCTCACTCCAGGAAGGACAGTGAGGTTCTGGAGCCTGTCCAGAGAAGGGCAGTGAGGCTGGAGAAGGGCCTGGAGCACCTGCCCAGAGAGGCTGTGGAGTCTCCTTCTCTGGAGACATTCAAAACCTTCCTGGATGTGTTCCTGCCCTGGGGTGACCCTGCTCTGGCAGGGCAGGGTTGGACTGGAAGATCTTTCAAGGTCCCCTCCAGCCCCTGACATTCTGTGATTAGATCAAGGAGTCTCCAGCCACTGGATCATGGAGGGGCTGAGGGAGCTGGAGAAGAGGAGGCTGAGGGAGGCCTCCTTGCTCTCTGCAGCTCCCTGAAGGGAGGTTGGAGCCAGGAGGGGACAGCCTCTGCTCCTTGGGGACAAGGCACAGGAGCAGAGGCAATGGTTCCAGGCTGCCCCAGGGGAGGCTCAGGCTGGAGCTGAGGAAAGATTTGTGCCCTGCAAGGGATCTCAGCCATTGGAATGGTCTGCCCAGGGCAGTGCTGGAGTGCCCATCCCTGGGGGTGTGCCAGCAGCCTGTGGGCCTGGTGCTTAGGGCCATGGTTTGGTGCTGAGCCTGCAGTGCTGGGTGGGGGGGGTTGGGCAGGGTGAGCTTGGAGGCCTCTGCCCACCAGCTCTGTTGTGTGAGGCTGTAATTAATGCTGCTCTCCCTTCTGTCCCACAGCAGAACCTTCCAAGTCCCAGGCTCGCAAGCCCAAGTGTGGGAAGGGCACCCACTGCTCCCGCAATGCCTACATGCTGGTGTACAGGCTGCAGACCAGAGAGAAGTCCCTCACAGTCGAGGTCCCAGGTAAGGCAGCTGGGGCCCTGCAGCTCTCTTGGCCTCTTCATCTTGTCTTGGGATGCTCCAGACAGCCCAGGAGAAACTGACTGCCCAGGGGGGTTGGGGAGTCTCCCTCTCTGGAGATTCTCAAGAGCTACCTGGATGTGTTCCTGTGGGACCTGCCCTGGGTGACCCTGCTCTGGCAGGGCAGGGTTGGACTGGAACATCTTTCAAGGTCCCTTCCAACCCCTGATGTTGGTGGTTAGATCAAGGAGTCTCCAGCCACTGGATCATGGAGGGGCTGAAGGAGACCTCCTTGCTCTCTGCAGCTCCCTGAAGGGAGGTTGGAGCCAGGAGGGGACAGCCTCTGCTCCTTGGGGACAAGGCACAGGAGCAGAGGCAATGGTTCCAAGCTGTCCCAGGGGAGGCTCAGGCTGGAGCTCAGGAAAGATTTGTGCCCTGGAAGGGATCTCAGCCTGCTCTGGCAGGGGAGTGGGACTGGATGATCTCTAGAGGTCCCTTCCAGCCCTTGACATTCTGTGATTCTTTCCTGTGAGGGTGATGGAGCACTGGAGCAGGCTGCCCAGAGAGGTTGTGGAGTCTCCTCTGGAGGCTTTCAAAGCCAGCCTGGATGTGTTCCTGGGTGACCCTGCTCTGGCAAGGGGGAGTTGGACTCAGTGATCTTTCAAGGTCCCTTCCAACCCCTGATGTTCTGTGATTCTGTTGGGGATTTGCTCAAAGGCCTTCTGTGACCATTGCCCATGAGCCCTTGACTTAACATTGTCCTGGTGATGCCACTCTTGTGCCTGCTCACACCTCACTGTCTCTAGTAGAGATAGTAATGGTGTGGCCAGGAGGGGCAGGGTAGAGGTCATCCTCCTGAACTGGGCACTGGTGAGGCCACACCAAAAACACTGGGTTCATTTTGGGCCCCCCCACTCCAAGCAGGACATTGAGAGCTGGAGCAGGTCCAGAGAAGGGCAGTGAAGATGATGAAGGGTCTGGAGAACAGGGCTGGTGAGGAGCAGCTGAGGGAGCTGAGGGTGTTTAGTCTGGAGAAAAGGAGGCTGAGGAGAGACCTCATTGCTCTCTCCAGCTCCCTGAAAGGAGGTTGGAGCCACAGCTGGCTGTTGGTCTCCTCTTCCAAGGACAAGAGGAAATGGTCTCAAGTTGCCCCAAGGTTTAGGTTGGACATTAGAAGAAAATTCTTCACTGAAAGAGTTCTCAAAGCCTGGCCCAGGTTGCCCAGGGAGGTGATGGAATCCTCATCCCTAGAGGTGTTTCAAAGCTGCAGAGATGTGGTGCTGAGGGCCATGGTTTAGCCCCAGCCTTGGTAGTTAGAGAAGGGTTGGACTGGATGCTCTGAAAGGACTTTTCCAACCAAAACAAGCAGTAGGACCAGAGGAAATGGCCTCCAGTTGCCCCAGGGGAGGTTTAGGTTGGACATGAGGAACAATTTCTTCCCCAAAAAGTTTGTCCAGGCCTCGGTCAAGGTGCCCAGGGCAGTGGTGGAGTCTCCATCCCTGGAGGGGTTTCAGTCATGGAGATGTGGTGCTGAGGGCCATGGCTCAGTGATGCCCTGGCAGTGCTGGGTTAAGGGCTGGACTGGATGACCTGAAAGTTCTCTTCCAAGCCAAGCAATTCCAGGATCTCATAGCCAGCAGGACAAGACAAGGGTGCAGGTGTTGGGGGGGACCATCCTGCCGGGAGCGCTGGGGCTCAGCACAGGCTCCTGCGGGCGGTGGGGAGCAGCCTGGCTCAGTGTCAGCAGCAGTGCCAGTGCCGTGCTGGAGGTGAAGAACCTCGACAGCTGCCAGGCTGCTCCTGCCAGGGCTTCATCTCTGCCATCTGGAGAAGCAGCAGCAGGTGTGGGAGCCCTGAGCAGCAGCAGCTCTGTCTTGGCACCTCCTCGCCCTGCTGTAGCATTCCTGGGGTGGCAGAACTCCCTCTGGGCTTGGCCTCTGGGTTTAATGATGCTTCCTGTTTGTGTGCTGCTCAATTAGCAGCGTTAATTAGGCCCCTGGTGCTGATAGGCATGGAGGTGAGTTCTGCTGTTCTGCAGAGCAGGGATAGCAGAGGTGGCATGTCCCCTCTGGATACTGTGTTCGGTTTTGGCCAGCTCCATCCAAGAAGGACACTGAGGGGATGGAGCAGGTCCAGAGAAGGGCAACCAAGCTGGGGAAAGGTCTGGAGAGCAGGGCTGGGGAGGAGCAGCCGAGGGAGCTGGGGGTGTTTAGTCTGGAGGAGGCTGAGGAGAGACCTTTTAGAGACCTTTTGGCTCTCTGCAGCTCCCTGAAAGGAAGTTGGAGCAGGTGGGGCTTGGTCTCTTCTTCCAAGGACCAAAGGATAAAACAAGAGGAAATGGCCTGAAATTGTGCCAGGGGAGGTTTAGGTTGGACATGAGGAACAATTTCTTTGCTGCAAGAGTGGTCAGGCACTGGCAGAGGCTGCCCAGGGAGGTGGTGGAGTCCCCATCCCTGGAGGTGTTCAAGAAACCTGTGGCCATGGCAGCTGGGGCCATGGTTTGGTGCCCCTGGAGGTGTTGGGTTGAAGGCTGGACTTGGATGATCTGAGAGACCTTTTCCAACCCAAACAATTCTGTGGTTCTGTGACCCTGCTCAGGTGATCTGGCTGCAGAGAGGGTCAATCATTCACCTTCCACCCCTCCACTTACTAACAGCACCAAACCTTTTCCACCCCACCCCCACCAAACCCCACCCAGCTTTTGGGATTTACTGCTGATTCCTGCCTGGAATCTGCCTTTCCAGTCTGTTTCCTGAGCTCTCCTTCGCTCCCTTCCCTTCCTACCCCTCTGCCCCAAACAATAAGCCTGCAGCAGCCTCTCCACCCAGCTCCAGATTCCTGTGCTTCCCTTTGTTTCCCATGGCTGCCTGCCAGGGCCTGAGGAGCGAAGGGCAGCAGCCGAGCCCTGTGGCTGGGGCTGGCTTCATGCAGCTGTAAATTTGAGGCATTTTGCTTTGATGCTGTCTAAAAGAGGCTTTTCCAGGACGTTGGAGAGACCTAACTTGTTTCTGAACCTCAGAAAGGGGTGGGGGATGGGGGTCAGGCTGGTTGGTTGTTGGGTTTTACTGCAGGGCATTGTCCCAAGGTGGGTTTGGTGTATTTAAAGCTTTCTGGAACTCCTCAAAATGCTGCTGGATAGGAAAAGGCTCCATATCAGCAAAGCTTTCCCCCTCCCTCCTGCCAGCCCTGGGAGGGAAGTGTTTTATCTGCCTGTCTTTTTTTTTTTTTTTTTTTTTCCTCTTCCCCTGCTGAGCTTTGGTTTATTTGGTGTTTTTTGTTTTGTTTTTATTTCCACCAGTGACAGCAAAAATTCCCATTTCCCTCATCTCTCTGAGCTCTCCCTGACTTATCTCCCATCTCCTGAGGGTTTCTTGCCCTTGGTTTTGTGACCTGCTGATCCGTGAGGTCCCTTCCAAGCTGGCATTCTGGGACCTGCTCCACCCCTCCTCCCTGAGCTCCTGGGGCTGCATGTTGGGAAAGCTTCAGTGTATCTGTGAGGTGAATCCTCTTGCTTCTCCCTGGCAATGCCAGCTCCTTGGCACTGCAGAGCAGCTGCCCCTGGCAGCAGCAGGAGGAGCCTGAGGGAGGGCTGGGAGCAGGCAGGGAGGCACCGAACCCTGCTGCTCGTCCTGTGACTGCCAGAGCTCAGCCTGGGCTTGTCAGCAGGGAAAGGATCCTGCCTGAGCAGAGGACACTAAATTGGGTGGGCTGTTGGTCTGCTGCAGGGTTGGAGGCTCTGCAGAGGGAGCTGGCCAGGCTGGATCCATGGGACAAAGTTGTTTGTAGGGGATTCAGTGAGGCCAAGGGCTGGATCCTGCACTTGGCTCCCAACAACCCCAAGCAATGCCACAGGCTTAGGGCAGAGTGGCTGGAAACTGCCTGGCAGAAAAGGAGCTGGGGCTGCTGGACTGAAGATGAGCCAGCAGTGTGCCCAGGTGCCCAAGAAGGCCACCAGCAGCCTGGCCTGCATTGCAGTGGTGTGGGCAGCAGGAGCAGGGCAGGGATTGTCCCCCTGGATTGGCCACTGGTGAGGCGATACCTTGAGCCCTGGGCTCAGTTTTGGGCTCCTCACTCCAAGAAGGACGTTGAGGAGCTGGAGCAGGTCCAGAGAAGGGCAACCAAGCTGGGGAAAGGTCTGGAGAACAGGGCTGGGGAGGAGCAGCTGAGGGAGCTGGGGGTGTTGAGCCTGGAGGAGGAGGCTGAGGGGAAACCTCATTGCTCTCTACAGCTCCCTTGAAAGGAGGCTGGAGCAGGTGGGGGTTGGACTCTTCTCCCAAGGGGCAGGACAAGAGGAAATGGCCTCAAGTTGTGCCAGGGGAGGTTTAGGTTAGATACCATAGGAAACTTCTTCCCTGAAAGGGCTCTCAAAGCCTGGCCCAGGCTGCCCAGGGAGCTGGTTGAATCCTCATCCCTGGAGGTGTTTCCAAGAGGTTTGACATTAGGAGGAGCTTCCTCACTGGAAGGGTCTTCAAAGCCTGGCCCAGGCTGCCCAGGGAGGTGGTTGAATCCCCACCCCTGGATGTGTTAAAAGAGGCAGAGATGTGATGCTGAGGGCCATGCTCCCTTTGTCCAGGGAGGTGGTTGAGGCCCCATCCCTGGAGGTGTTTAAGGCCAGGCTGGATGAGGTGAGGTGAGGTGTCCCTGCCCATGGCAGGGGGTTGGAACTGGATGAGCCTTGGGGTCCCTTCCAACCCTGACAGTTCTGTGATTCTATGCTTTAGCCCCAGCCTTGGCAGAGTTAGAGTACAGTTGGACTGGATGTTCTGAGAGGTCTTTCCCAACCAAAGCAGCTCCCTGATTCCCTGGTTTTCCCTTTCTCCCCTCCCAGCTTTCCTGCAGGAGCTGGTGGAGCGAGACAACTGCAAGTTCGAGGAGTGGTGCAACGAGATGGCCGAGATGCGCAAGCAGAGCGTGGCCAGAGGCAAGATCAAGCACGAGGAGGTGAAGGAGCTCTACAAAAGGTTACCTGCTGAAGCTGGTCTGTAAGCCATTGTGGTAGTATTTTGTCATAGACCTTGTTAAGATCAGTCCTGTGCTGTAACTAACCCAAGCCTGAACTCTTTGCCCTAGGCAGAGGAGAGCGCTCGCTGCCTGCTGTGCTCTGTGCATGCTCAGGCCCTGCTTGCCCTCTTTGTTGTTGGTGGTTGTTTTTTCTTTTTTCCCCCTGCCTTAACCTATTTTTCTCCTTTTCTTGCTCATTCTCATGGCCCCTGGCATTGCTAATTCCCTCTTGTTCCTTCCCCAGCAGTCAGGCTCCTCTGTGCTTCCATGCATTGTGACTCTTTTCTTCTGCCTGGTGAGCAGCTCCTCTGGTTAGGTGTTAGCAGCGAGGCAGAAGTGGCTGGTCTCAAATTGCCAGCCCAGGGCGAGTTTGGCAGCTGGTGATCCCAATTCCTGGGCAGGTAGCAGGGCAGGGCAGGCCTGGCCTCCAGCAGAAAGTGGTTTAGTTCATCCCCAGCAGTGCTTGGAAGCTTCAGAGTCCCTCAGAGGAGTGACTGGGGGGAATCCTTTCCTTGTCTCTTGTTGCCTTGGTGTGTCTGAGAACCAGGATTTCAATTCCCCACCTTGTTTTGTCTCTCCCAGCTCCCTCAAAACAAGCCTGAGGACACTGGCACTGTCCATCCAGCATGGACAATGTCCCTGCACTATCTGCATGGCTTCCTAGAATCCTAGAGTGGGTTAGGTTGGAAGGGACCTCAAAGTTCATCCAGTTCCAACCCCCTGCCGTGGGCAGGGACACCTCCCCCCAGCCCAGCTTGCTCAAGGCCTTCACCCAGCCTGGCCTTGAACACCTCCAGGGAGGGCACAGCCACAGCCTCCCTGGGAAACCTCTTCCAGTGTCTCCCCTCCCACTCTGAAGAATTTCTTCCTCCTCTCCACTCTGTATCTCCCTTCTCCCAGCTCAAAGCCATCATCCCCAGCCCTTGTCAAAAGTCCCTGCCCAGCTCTCCTGGAGCCCCCTTCAGGTACTGGAAGGTTGCTCTAAGGTCTCTCTGGAGCCTTCTCCAGCCTGAACAGCCCCAACTCTCTCAGCCTGTCCCCACAGGGGAGGTTCTCCACCCCTCTGATCATCTCTGTGACCTCCTCTGGACCTGCTCCAGCAGCTCCATATCCTTCTTGTGCTGGAGGCCCCAGAACTGAAGGCAGTGCTGCAGGTGGGGGTCTCAGCAGAGCAGAGGGGCAGAATCCCCTCCCTTCCTGCTGCTCTCCCTGCTTTGGATGCAGCCCAGGACGTGGTTGGCCTTCTGCAGGTGACCATTGCTGGCTCCTGGGGAATTAATCACCAGCTGACACCCCCAAGTCCTTCTCCTTAAGGCTGCTCTCAAGCCACTACTCACCCAGCCTGGATTTGTGCTTGGGATTGCCCTGACCCAGCTGCAGGACCTTGCCCTTGGCCTTGTTGAACTTCAAGAGGGTGGCTTGAGCTCACCTCTCCAGCCTGTCCCAGTCCCTCTGGATGGATCCCTTCTCTCCATCCACACCTAAACCCCTCAGGAAATTTGTAACTGAAGTGTTGACCTCTGCAGCCTGTTGCACACTTTGCTGTTTAGCCTTTGCCTGTTGCTCAGAGCCAACAGTGATGTTCAGGTAGCTGAGGTGGACACCCCAGCTCCATCCAGGTCTTGTCTCCTCAGCTTGTGCACCAGGGTTTGCAGGGAGCAGGCACTTACCTGACACACAGGGAGCTGGCACAGCTCATCCTGCCGAGGTCCTGCAAGTCGTAGTGGTGTTAAAATGTCACCCAGGCTTAGCTCAGAGTGCTGGGGGAGGTGCCATGAGTCACCCTTCAAAAGGAGCAGGCAGCACAGCCCTGCTGTGGTTGCTCTCCCCCTTCAGCTTGCTCTTGGGGGTTCTGACATGACAGAAGAATGAAGATCAGAAGCTGCACTTTGCAGGTGTGAGTAACATCATAGAGTCATGGAGTCATGTTGGTTGGAAGAGACATTTAATCTCAGCCAGTACAACCTTTCACCCAGCACCACTAAACCATGGCCCTCAGCACCACATCTCCACAGCTCTGAAACCCCTCCAGGGATGGGGACTCCACCACTGCCCTGGGCAGCCTGGGCCAGGCCTTGACAACCCTCAAGGGGAAGAAATTCTTCCTCATGTCCAACCTAAACCTCTCCTGTTGCAACTTGAGGCCATTTCCTTTTGTCCTGTTGCTTCTTCCTTGATTGGAAAATAGCTTTAAGATCATCCAGTCCAACCGTTATCCAGTGGTTCTAGCTCTGCTAAGTCTGGTGCTGAACCATGGCCCTCAGCACCACATCTCTGCCTCTTTGAAACACCTCCAGGGATGAGGATTCAACCAGCTCCCTGGGCAGCCTGGGCCAGGCTTTGAGAACCCTTTCAGTGAAGAAGTTTCCTATGGTATGTAACCTAAACCTCCCCTGGCACAACTTGAGGCCATTTCCTCTTGTCTTGCCCCTTGGGAGAAGAGTCCAACCCCCACCTGGCTCCAACCTCCTTTCAAGGGAGCTGTAGAGAGCAATGAGGTCTCCCCTCAGCCTCCTGAACAACCCCAGGTCCCTCAGCCCCTTCTGAGGGAACAGGACCTGTTCTCCAGACCTTCCACCAGCTTCATTACCCTTCTCTGGACCTTCTCCAGCACCTCACTAAAGCTCCTGTCTCACTTTGAAGCTGGCCAGGACCTGAGGCACTGCCCTGCGGTCACCCCCTGCCCGCTGCTGGCCGCAGCAGCAGCTTGCTAGCAGGGCTGGAGGCAAGGCTGCTCCAGGTGGCATCCCAGAGGAGCTGGTGGCTCTCTCTGCAGCTGTGCAGCCACGTTTGGCTGCCAGCTTTGTGCAGCCTGCCCCAGAAAACAAGGCAGCTTTCTGGGGGAGGCAGCTTTCATCCCAAAGCAGCAAACCCCTTCTGACAGCATCACAATTCTCTGGAGGTCAGGGCCCTGCGTCTCGGCTGC
Source organism: Indicator indicator (assembly GCF_027791375.1). Classification (NCBI taxonomy): domain Eukaryota; kingdom Metazoa; phylum Chordata; class Aves; order Piciformes; family Indicatoridae; genus Indicator; species Indicator indicator. Next base: position 8,571,175 of record NC_072041.1, on the reverse strand, counting down.
CGTTGCGTAAGAGGCAAACCCTGCAGCTTGCTGCTGCACAGCAGAGGAGGCTTTGAAGCCACACTTGGCACAGAGGACAAAAATCCTTTCCCTGAAGCCTCACTTTGCACAGCACACGAAAAATCCTTTCCTTGAAGCCCCACTTTGCACAAAGGACCAAAAATCCTTTCCTTGAACCCTCACTTTGCACAGAGGACAAAAATCCTTTCCTTGAAGCCTCACTTTGCACAGCACACCAAAAATCCTTTCCTTGAAGCCCCACTTTGCACAGCACACCAAAAATCCTTTCCTTGAAGCCTCACTTTGCACAGGACACCAAAATCCTTTCCCTGAAGCCTCACTTTGCACAGAAGACCAAAAATCCTTTCCTTGAAGCCTCACTTTGCACAAAGGACCAAAAATCCTTTCCTTGAAGTCCCACTTTGCACAGAGGACAAAAATCTTTTCCCTGCAGCTTCTCTCTTGCTCCTTCTATGAAGCACCAAGGATTTGTGTTTGATGACTGTGTCTAGCACCTCTGTTTCAGAGCTGCTTTCCTCTTGTCAGCAGAAGGGGTTAATTTCCTCTTGATTTCCCAATCAGAGAATCATTAAGGTTGGGAAAGATCTCCAAGGTCATGGAGTCCAACCATATTAGGTCATGGAGTCATGGAATCCTAGAATTGCTTGGGTTGGAAAAGGCCTCTAAGATCACCCAGTCCAACCTTCAACCCAACCCCACCATGGCCACCAAACCCTGGCCCCAAGTGCCATGGTCACAGGTTTCTGGAACACCTCCAGGGATGGAGACTCCACCAGCTCCCTGGGCAGCCTGTGCCAGTGCCTGACAACCATTAGGTCATGAATTCCAACCACTCTGGTGGACAGAAGGATACCCATGAGCCAGCAGTGTGCCCTTGTGGCCAAGAATGCCAATGACATCCTGGGGTGCATGAGGAGGGCTGTGGTCAGTAGGTCAGAGAGGTTCTCCTGCTCCTCTACTCTGCCCTGCTGAGGCCACATCTGGAATATTGTGTCCAGTTGTGGGCCCCTCAGGTCAAGAAGGACCTCAGGGAAGTGCTTGAGAGAGTCCAGCCCAGAGCCCCAGAGCTGCTGCAGGCAGTGGAACATCTCCTGTGAGGCCAGGCTGAGGGAGCTGGGGCTTGGAGCTGGGAGCAGAGCAGCCTGAGGGCTGCCCTCAGTGCTAGGGATAAAGCTGTGCAGGGCTGGAGCCAGGCTGTGCTCAGGGATGGCCAAGGACAGCACAAGGGGCACTGGGGGCAAGCTGGAGCAGAGGAGGAGCCATGGGAACAGGAGGGAAAACTTTGTCACTGTGAGGGTGGCAGAGCCTGGAGCAGGCTGCCAGAGAGGTTGTGGAGTCTCCTGCTCTGGAGACATTCAGAACCCTCCTGGATGTGTTCTGTGTGCCCTGCCCTGGCAGGGGGGGATTGGACTCAATGATCTTTCAAGGTCCCTTCCAACCCCTAATATTCTGTGATTAGATCATGGAGTCTCCAGCAACTGGATCATGGAGTCCAACCATTAATCCTCTCCCATCACCCTACATCAATCCTGGGTCTTGCTCTCAGGGCTTTCACCTGAGGCTGTTCTGCTGTTCTGCTGCTCATGCAGATGCTGACCTCCTCCTGCCCCCTGCCTGGGGGTGAGGTGTTTCTCCTTCAGCAAACAAGGGCAAGCTGCTGCTCAGCTTCCAACAGATGATCATATTCCTGCTAAAAACTGGGAGCAGTTTCTGTTGGCACTGGGAAGCCTCGAAGGTGTGAGTGGTTCTCACCCTGAGTGGGAAGAGCAGCCCAGAGTGACACTGAAATTCTGGGTGCTGAAGGCATGGGGCAAGCCCTGCCCTTGGGGAGTTGCTGTTGCTGTCTTTTATTTTTTCAGTGAGCTTCCTCTGATGTGGAATTAAAACCAAAGCCTTTCATTTATGATCAGAATTTCAGTCTTCCATCTGTCCTGGATGAGCACTGTCTGGATGGACCTGAGGAGGTCCAGAGGAGGCCACCAAGATGATCAGAGGGTTGGAGAACCTGCCCCGTGGGGACAGGCTGAGAGAATTGAGGCTGTTCAGCCTGGAGAAGAGAAGGCTCCAGGGAGACCTCAGAGCAGCCTTCCAGTACCTGAAGGGGCTCCAGGAGAGCTGGGGAGGGACTGTGGACAAGGGTTGGGAGTGCCAGGATGAGGGAGAATGGCTTTGAGCTGGGAGAGGGGAGACTGAGACTGGAGATGAGGAAGAAATTCTTTGCAGTGAGGGTGGGGAAAGACTGGAACAGGTTGCCCAGGGAGGCTGTGGATGTCCCCTCCCTGGAGGTGCTCCAGGCCAGGCTGGATGAGGCCTTGAGCAAGCTGGGCTGGGGGGAGGTGTCCCTGCCCATGGCAGGGAGTTGGAACTGGCTGAGCTTTAAGCTCCCTTCCAACCCAACCCATTCTGTGAATCTATGAACCCTTTCCTTTTCCTCAAATGCCCTCCAGGAAGGCTTTAGCATGCTGGAAGCCCTCCTTGGAGCTCTCCCTCCTTGGAGCTCTCCCTCCTTGGAGCTCTCCCTCCTTACAGATCCATTGCTGGAGCTCGCAATGTCCCCTTGGTCTCTCCTCTTGTTAATTTGACATCTGTCTTCTCACTGCCACACAGAGCTGGGGAATTGGGAAGCTCTCTCAGCTGTTTGGAAACTTGTACCCCAGAGATTTGATCACCAGTGGCACTTTGTTAATCTTTGAATGTCCCTTTTGGTAGCAGAAGTGCTTACAAGATGCCATCTGCTGCCTGATGCCAGCGGCCGCGGTCCTCTCTCTCTGCTTTTTCTCCCTGCCAGGTTCCCCTTACGACTTCATCTCCCTGGAGTGGCTGCAGAAGTGGCTGGATGAGTCCACTCCTCCCAAACCCATCGACAACACAGCCTGCCTGTGCTCCCATGGGAAGCTGCACCCAGACAAGATCTCCATCATGAAGAGGATCTCCGAGTACGTGGCAGACTTCTTCTACAGGAGATACGGAGGAGGGCCCCGGCTGAACGGTACGGAGCAGGGCTGGGGGTGGCTCAGCTTGGAAGGGAGCTCAGAGATCATCTGCTCCAACCCCCCCTGCCGTGGCCAGGGACACCTCTCAACTAGAATTGGCTGCCCAAGGCTCCATCTGATCCACAGATCAAGTGCTTCAGCTCCATCTGATTCATAGATCGATAGAATGGGTTGGGTTGGAAGGGAACTCAAAGCTCAGCCAGCTCCAACCCCCTGCCATGGGCAGGGACACCTCCCACCAGCACAGCTTGCTCAAGGCCTCATCCAGCCTGGCCTTGGACAGGTTGCCCAGGGAGGTAGGTTGTGGATGTCCCCTGCAGGGGACAACCTGTTCCAGTGTCTCCTCACCCTCCCTCTCAAGAACTTCTTCCTCATCTCCACTCTCAATCTCCTCTCTTCTAGCTTCAATCCATTCCCTCTCATCCTGGGACTCACAGCCCTTGCCTAAAGTCCCTCCCCAGCCCTCCTGCAGGTTACTGGAGGACCACTGGAAGGTCTCCCCAGAGCCTTTGTTTCAGCCAAACAAGCTTCTTGCCCCCAGGTATGAAGTTAAAAGCTCAACAAAACATCTAATTTCCCAAGGTTTAAAGAGTAGAAGCCAATTAAAAACCCCTCACAGATTCATTCTGTGGGCACAGAAGAGAGCTCAATTCAGGACTTTTTTTTTTCCCCTAGGCTGTGTTTTTGCAGTGCTGCTCCACCAGCTGCACTGCTTCATCCATAGAGCTTCCCAACAAACATCTTCATCCCTTCCCCAAGGGCATTTTCCTGTAGCTTCCTCCCCTGTGGTATCTCATTCAGATGAGAAAATTGTCCAGCCTGGCCTTGAACACCTCCAGGCAGGGGACATCCACAGCCTCCTTGGGTGACCTGTTCCAGTCTCTCCCCACCCTCACTCTCAAGAATTTCTTCTTCATCTCCACTCTCAGTCTCCCCTCTCCCAGCTCAAAGCCATTCTCCCTCATCCTGGCACTCCCAGCCCTTGTCCAAAGTCCCTCCCCAGCTCTCTTGGAGCCCCTTCAGGTACTGGAGGACTTCTCTAAGGTCTCCCTGGAGCCTTGTCCAGGCTGAAAAGCCTCAACTCTCTCAGCCACAGCTACTCTAGACAACCTGTTCCAGAGTCTCACCACCCTCACACTGAAGAACTTCTTCCTCAGCTCCAGTCTAACCCTGCTCTCCCTCAGCTTCACACCATTCCCCCTTGTCCTGGAGGACACCCCAGCTCCATCCAAGTCTTGTCTCCTCAGTTTGTGCACCAGGGTTTGCAGGCAGCAGGTGCTTAACTCACACACAGGGAGCTGTCACAGCTCATCTCTGCCTCATCCTGGAGCCCTCTCAGGTACTGGAAGGCAGCTCTAAGGTCCCCCTGGAGTCTTCTCTCCAGGCTCTCTGTCATTTTCATGTGTGCTGAACATACTTGAGAGCCTTGTTCTGATCCCAGCCCTGTTTTGAGTCATCCTTCATCATCACCTCCCCAGGGAGGTGGTTGAATCCCCATCTCTGGAGGTGGTTGAAAGGGGCAGAGATGTGGTGCTGAGGGCCATGGTTTAGCACCAGCTAGAGCATGGTTGGCCTCCATCATCTCAAAGGTCTTCTCCAACCAGAATGATTCTGTGGACTCTGTTCTGTGATCATGACTTTATTTCTGCCTGTAGCTTTTGTGCTGCTCTGTTCTTTCTGTTCTAAATATCATTTGTGTTACATTAGCATTGAAATGTGTCAGAAACAGTATGGGGTGCAGGGCAGGGATTGTCCCCCTGGATTGGCCACACCTTGAATCCTGGGGTCAGTTTTGGGCCACTCACTCCAAGAAGGACATTGAGGGCTGGAGCAGGTCCAGAGAAGGGCAACAAAGCTGCTGAAGGGTCTGGAGAAGAGGGCTGGGGAGGAGCAGCTGAGGGACCTTTGGGTTGTTGAGCCTGGAGAAAAGGAGGCTGAGGAGAGATCTCATTGCTCTCTGCAGCTCCCTGAGAGGAGGTTGGAGCCAGCTGAGGGTTGGTCTCTTCTCCCAAGGAAGAAGCCATAGGACAAGAGGAAATGGCTTCAAGTTGTCCCAGGGGAGGTTGAGGTTGGCCATGAGGAACAATTTCTTCCCCTTGAGGGTTGCCAAGCCCTGGCCCAGCCTGCCCAGGGCAGTGGTGGAGCCCCCATGCCTGGAGGGGTTTCAAAGCCCTGGAGATGTGGTGCTGAGGGCCATGGTTTGGTGGTGCCCTGGCAGTGCTGGCTGAAGGCTTGGACTGGATGAGCTTAAAGGTCTCTTCCAAGCCAAACAAGTTTGTGATTCTATCTTGGCAGTCCAACAGCTGCAGTCAGCCTGACTGTAGGGTGTGCTTCATACCCAAGCTCTGCTCTGAGAGGAGCTCTGTGTGGAGGAATTCCTGAGAGGTCCCTGCTGCACCTGGCTTAGAAATCCTGAAGCTGGGAAGGTTTTATGAAGTTGAACTCCAGAAAACACCAAAAGGTGCCCTTGGAACCTCCCAGACTCTTCAAAATGATTTCTGGTGCCTCCAGCAGCTGCAGGTCCCCCATGGGCAGGGTTTTGGGGAGCATGTGGATCTCTGCCTGTGCCAAGAACATCCTTGAGTGTCCTCCCCCTCCAGCCTGTCCTGAGCTGCCTCAGCCCAGGGGGGCACAGCTCTGTCAGCCTGTGTTGCACACATTTGCCACACGCTTTGGTTTTTGGGGTCAGCCCAGCCCCTGCAGTCTTTGGGCATCCCTTCATCCAGCCCCAGGCTGAGTTTCTTTTCTAAAGGAGCTTGATGACTCCCACTGAGCCTAAATTAGCTCAGCTCCTTCTAGGAGCTTCCAGGGAAGGAGCAGAAGCAGCAGGGCTGGCTGTGACGCAGGCAGCCTTTGTGGGGGAAAGCAGGGCAGCCTTTATTAGTCAACTGGAAGATCACCCACAGGGTTTGTTGTGGAGTGTGACTTGGAGGGGAGGGAGGGATGGAGGGAGGGATGGCTGGATGTGCTGTCTTCTCCCTGGATGCAAATCCATGTTTTCCACTCCTCTTGGCCCACTGTAGCTGTGGAAGGTTTGGGTTTCCCCTGGGTTTAACTGGCAAAGTGCCACCAGCAGGGAGGTTTTCTTTCTCCTTGCATCTCACAGAATCACAGAACCACCTGCTTGGGAGAAATCTTAAGATCTTGGAGTCCAACCATAATCTAACATGGAATCATAGAATGGGTTGGGTTGGAAGGGACCTCCAAAGCTCATCCAGTCCAAGCCCCAGCACTCAGCAGGGACATCCTCCACTAGATAAGGTTGCCCAGAGCCCTCTCCAGCCTCACCTGGAATATTTCCAAGGATGGGACCTCAGCCACCTCCCAGAGCAGCCTATTGCAGTGTTCCAGCACCCTCCTGGTTCCTCACATCCAATCTCAATCTGCTCTGCTTTGAAGCCATTGTCCCTGGTGCTGTCCCTGCAGCCCTTTGGGAACAGTCCCTCTGCAGCCTTCTTGCAGCCCCTTCAGGTACTGCAAGGTTGCTCTGAGGTCTCCCTGGAGCCTTCTCTTCTGCAGGCTGAACACCCCCAGCTCCCTCAGCCTGTCCTTGTAGCAGAGGTTCTCCAGTCCCTTGATCATTTCCATGGCCTCCTCTGCACCCTCTCCATCAGCTCCAGGTCCTTCCTGTGCTGAGGGCTCCAGAGCTGGGCACAGCCCTGCAGGTGAGGTCTCAGCAGGGCAGCTCCCTGTACACAGCTGTTAGACCCTGCAGTACTGCAAAGCTACTGAGAAATGTTTAACTCTTCTGGGAGGAGTCTTCAGCCCTGGAGAGCCTCCAGGAGCTGTGAGGGCACTGGCAGATCCACATTCACCTATAGCTGTGGCTGGAGGTGGGTTCTCAGGGTACAAAAAGCTCTGCCTAGTGCTTCCTGCACTGCTTGTTCTTGACCATCACCATGCCAGAGCCTCTGTCCAGGAAGTTAAAACCATTTCAGTTAATTCTGATATTTGAAGCTGAAATCTCTTTTCAGGTCAAGTTTACCTTTCACAGACTGGTGTCTTCCTGGGGTTTCCATGGCTTCAGTCAGCAGGCCCAGAAAATCAGTTGCCCAAAGGCTCTGATCTAAAGCCTGGTTTTGAGGTGGAACCACAAGAAATCAGTGGAAACATTGCAACTGGAAGAGGAATCAGAAGTCTCTTGTGCTCAAAAGGAGCAGAATTGTTGACAAAACAATTGCCAACCTGTTCTGCCTTGGCCTGACCTGGCTCCCAGCTGGAATCCCAAAGTGTTTTGCTGCCAGAGCTGTGGAGCTGGAAGAGATCTCAGCTCAGCCCAGGCATTTCAAACCTCCTTAAGCTCTAAATGTGGTCTGATCTGGTAGCAGCCCCTGGGATCTCCTCACTTAGGTGTGAAATCTCTGGTCAGGAGCCAGGATACCTCACTGAGGTGTGAAACCAGGGAGTTGGGGCTGTTGAGCTTGGAGAAGAGAAGGCTCCAGGGAGACCTTAGAGTACCTGAAGGGGCTCCTGGAGATCTGAGGAGGGACATTTGACAGGGGCTGGGAGTGGCAGGACAAGGGGCAATGGCTTTGAGCTGGGAGAGGGAAGATTGAGACTGGAGATGAGGAAGAAATTCTTGAGAGTGAGGGTGGGGAGAGACTGGAACAGGTTGCCCAGGGAGGCTGTGGATGTCCCCTCCCTGGAGGTGTTCAAGGCCAGGATGGAAAATCTTCTCATCTCCTTCTATCTGAGATGAAGGGATGAAGATGTTTGTTGGGAAGCTCTATGGATGAAGCAGTGCAGCTGATGGAGCAGCACTGGAAAAACACAACCTAGGGAAAAAAAAGTCCTGAACTGAACTCTCTTCTGTGCCCACAGAATGAATCTGTGAGGGGTTTTTAATTGGCTTCTACTCTTTAAACCTTGGGAAATCAGGCATTTTGTTGAGCTTTTAACTTCATACCTGGGGGCAAGAAGTTTGTTTGGCTGAAACAAAGGCTCTGGGGAGACCTTCCAGTGGTCCTCCAGTAACCTGCAGGAGGGCTGGGGAGGGACTTTAGGCAAGGGCTGTGAGTCCCAGGATGAGAGGGAATGGACTGAAGCTGGAGGAGAGGAGATTGAGAGTGGAGATGAGGAAGAAGTTCTTGAGAGGGAGGGTGAGGAGACACTGGAACAGGTTGTCCCCTGCAGGGGACATCCACAACCTACCTCCCTGGGCAACCTGTCCAAGGCCAGGCTGGATGAGGCCTTGAGCAAGCTGTGCTGGTGGGAGGTGTCCCTGCCCATGGCAGGGGGTTGGAGCTGGCTGAGCTTTGAGTTCCCTTCCAACCCAACCCATTCCAGGCTTCTATGAGTCCCTGGCAGTGGAGATGCTGAGCTAACAGCACTGGGCTTGGGCTGGTAGGCTCTGAGAACACCACAGCCCTCCTGCTGGTATCTGTAAGCTGTTGGTGGAGCATCCATGGAGAGAAAGGTCTCCTCATTCTTTGGTGGACCTCTCCTGTGAGTTACCACTCCACATTCCTGGGTGGTGACCTTGGTTTTGCAGCAAGCTCCCAGCAGTCCCTGTGAGTGGCTCGGAAGCCAAGCTGCTCGTTGGAGACTCTGACTAAGACATTATTGCATCCATGGTGCTCCAGCTCAGTGGCCACTGCTTCTGTCTGGATGAGCTTTGAGGTCCCTTCCAACCCAACCCATTCTGTGATTCTATGACTCTCAGCTGCTCCTGCACTGAATCCTGTGCCCTTTTCCCTCCCTCTCAGTCAAAGCACTTTGCAAGGACTGCGTGGTGGAGAGGTGTCGGATCCTGCGCCTGAAGAACCAACTGAACGAGGACTACAAAACTGTCACCAACCTGCTGAAGGTCACAGTCAAGGGGTATGTAAGTCCTGGGGCCTTCAAACCTTGTCCCTGATGTTTTCAGAGGTGCTCCCTCTGAACAGGCTCATTGCTCTATACAGCTCCCTGAGAGGGAGGTTGGAGTGGGGTGGGTGGGGGTTGGGCTTTTCTCTCCCTAGTATCAGGTGAGAGGAGGAGAGGGAAATGGCCTGAAAGTGTGTGCCAGGGGAGGGTTAGGTTGGACCTGAGGAATAATTTCTTTGCTGCAAGAGTGGTCAGACATTGGTACAGGCTGCCCAGGGAGGTGGTGGAGTCCCCATCCTTGGAGGTGTTCACCTGTGGCCATGGCACTTGGAGCCGTGTTGGGTTGCTGGTTGGACTGGGTGATCTTAGAGGCCTATTCCAACCAAATCAGTCCTATGATTCCTCAAGATTTTGCTGTTTGGGCTGCAGAGGAGAAGGCTGGAGTTGGAAGTTGATGTTGCTGCTGCTCCTCTCTCTCTGCAGGAATGATGGCTTTTGGGTTGGGAAGGCCTCCCTGAGGAGCTGGCGCCAGCTGGCTCTGGAGCAGTTAAATGAGCAGGACGAGGACACAGAGCACAGCAACGGCAAAATGAATGGGAACACACCAAGCAAAGGTAGCTCTGCTGCTGGGGACACCCTCCTGCTGTGACTGCCACCCAGCAAGACACCTCAGGGCTTCCTGTAGTTGGTTTTGTGAGTAGGGAGGGAAAGGTGATAGAGCGAATCGAAAGCTGCTTCCTTTCACAGCTTCACAGATTGCACTGGGGTGGAAAGGATCCTCAAAGGTCATCTTGTCCACCCCCCCTGCACTCAGCAGGGACACCTCCATCTGCATCAGACTGCCCAGGGCCACATCAAGTCTGACCTTGAATGTCTCCAGGAACAGGGTCTCCACCATTTCCCTGGGTAACCTGTTCCAGTGTCTCCCCACCCTCACTCTGCAGAACTTCCTCCTGATGTCCAACCTGAATCTGCCCTGCTCCAGTTCTAAACCACTGCCCCTCGGCCTATCCCCACAGGCCCTGCTGAACAGCCCCTCCCCAGCCTGCCTGGAGGTCCCCTTCAGATACAGAAATGCAGCTCTAAGCTCTCCCTGCAGCCTTCCCTTCTCCAGGCTGAACAGCCCCAACTCTCTCAGCCTGTTCTGGAGGTTCTCCAGCCCTCTGATCATCTTTGTAGTCTCTTCTGGACCCTTTCCAGCAGGTCCATGTCCCACAGCTGGACCCAGCCCTGCAGGTGAGGTCTCCCAGAGCAGAGCAGAGGGGCAGGATCCTCTCTCTCCATCTCTGGCCACACTGCTCTGGATGCAGCCCAGGCTGCCCTTGGCCTTGTGTGCTGCCAGTGCCCATTGCTGGCTCCTGCCCAGCTTCTCCCCCACCAGCACCCCCAAGTCCTTCTCCTCAGGGCTGCTCACAGCCTCATCATCCCCCAGCCTGGATTGATACCCAGGATTGCCCCAACCCAGGTGCAGCACCTTGCACTTGTACTTACTGAACCTCATGAGGTTCTCCTCTCCAGGTCCCACAGAGCTTCTTATCTTGATGAGCTTCAGCAGTGCTGGGTGATCTTCATTACCCAAGATGTGGTAATAAGGAGTTTTACAAGACACAATCTTCTCATCTGCTTCTATCTGAATGAGATACCACAGGGGAGGAAGCTACAGGAAAATGCCCTTGGGGAAGGGATGAAGATGTTTGTTGGGAAGCTCTATGGATGAAGCAGTGCAGCTGGTGGAGCAGCACTGCAAAAACACAGCCTAGGGGAAAAAAAAAAGTCCTGAATTGAGCTCTCTTCTGTGCCCACAGAATGAATCTGTGAGGGGTTTTTAATTGGCTTCTACTCTTTAAACCTTGGGAAATTAGATGTTTTGTTGAGCTTTTAATTTCCTAACTGGGGGCAAGAAGTTTGTATGGCTGAAACAAAGGCTCTGGGGAGACCTTCCAGTGGTCCTCCAGTAACCTGCAGGAGGGCTGGGGAGGGACTTTAGGCAAGGGCTGTGAGTCCCAGGATGAGAGGGAATGGATTGAAGCTAGAAGAGAGGAGATTGAGAGTGGAGATGAGGAAGAAGTTCTTGAGAGGGAGGGTGAGGAGACACTGGAACAGGTTGTCCCCTGCAGGGGACATCCACAACCTACCTCCCTGGGCAACCTGTCCAAGGCCAGGCTGGATGAGGCCTTGAGCAAGCTGTGCTGGTGGGAGGTGTCCCTGCCCATGGCAGGGGGTTGGAGCTGGCTGAGCTTTGAGTTCCCTTCCAACCCAACCCATTCCAGGCTTCTATGAGTCCCTGGCAGTGGAGATGCTGAGCTAACAGCACTGGGCTTGGGCTGGTAGGCTCTGAGAACACCACAGCCCTCCTGCTGGTATCTGTAAGCTGTTGGTGGAGCATCCATGGAGAGAAAGGTCTCCTCATTCCTTGGTGGACCTCTCCTGTGAGTTACCACTCCACGTTCCTGGGTGGTGACCTTGGTTTTGCAGCAAGCTCCCAGCAGTCCCTGTGAGTGGCTCGGAAGCCAAGCTGCTCGTTGGAGACTCTGACTAAGACATTATTGCATCCATGGTGCTCCAGCTCAGTGGCCACTGCTTCTGTCTGTGCTTCTGAACTGTAATTTAGAGTTACTGTAGGGCTTCCCAAACCCCTGGCAGGCTTCCCCCTTGCTTTGTCAGGCAGCATCTGGTTTAGATCAGCATCCTCAAGGCAAGGAGTGGACTCCTATTTTGCCAGGGAGGTTTCTGCTCCCTGCGCTCTTACCTCGACTTTTGTGTTTAGGTTGAACTGGAGATCTCTGGGAGCCCTGAACCCCTGTGGTGGTTTATCTGTAACAAATGTGGCCTCTGTAATCTCACAAAGGACCAGCTTGTGCTGCTTGCACTTCAAAGCACTCCTACAGTGGCCTGTGGGCTGTAATCCTGCCCGCCCAGAGGCCAAGACATTTGAGAAGAACAAATTCCCTTCCGACATCTCCCTTGGGTTTAGGCTTTTTGCTGAGCTTTGAAAGGCAACCACACTCCTTTCCCCCAAAGCTTTTCCTTTTCCTTGGCAGGGGAGCTCTCTGCAGTCTTCTTGGCTTGTTTCTTCTTTTTGTTTTTGGTTTGTTTTGGGTTTTTTTTTTGTTGTTGTTGTTGTTTTGGTTTTTTTTTTTCCCTTTTTTGTTTAATTAGATGAATCAAATGAAGAGAAGAGAGAGGAGGAAGAGGAGTTAAATTTTAATGAAGACATCGTGTGCCCACATGGTGAGTCTCTCTGGGGGCTGCAGCTGAATGTTGCTGTTGTTGCCCACTGTGCTCTGGGCATTAACCTCCAGAGCCTTTGCTCCATCTCAGGCCACCACAAGCAGTCACTGAGGGAATTTGGTTTCCTTCTGCTTTCCTTGGGGTTTCTCCTCCGCAGGCTTGGGAACTTTTGTTTGTAAGCACTGCCTCAGCAGGCCTGAAAGTTGGGGTGCTGGAAGGCTCTGGGAGATACTGGGCTGTGGACTGGGAGCAGCTCTTCCTATCCTTAACAAATCATGGAATCCTTTTGGTTGGAAGAGACCTTGAAGATCATTGATTCCAACCCTTAGCACTGCCCAGGGCACCACTGAGCCATGGCCCTCAGCACCACATCTCCACAGCTCTGAAACCCCTCCAGGGATGGGGACTCCACCACTGCCCTGGGCAGCCTGGGCCAGGCCTTGACAACCCTCAAAGGGAAGAAATTGTTCCTCATGGCCAACCTCAACCTCCCCTGGGACAACTTGAAGCCATTTCCTTTTGTCCTATGGCTTCTTCCTTGGGAGAAGAGACCAAGCCCCACCTGGCTCCAGGCTCCTTTGAGAGAGCTGCAAAGTCAGAAGGTCTCCCCTCAGCCTCCTTGTCTCAATCTTTTTCTCCCTGTCAGGGCTGTGGAAAGCACCTGGCTCCTGTTTCCCAGAGCACAGGGTTAGTCTGCAGCTTGGTAAATGGAGTCCCCATCCACCTGGAGCTGTGGGTAGCCAGGCTCAGAAGTTGGTAGCCCTCTGCCCTCTTTGCCTGCTTGCTCTCTGCCCCTGTGTGTGTTTGATCAGCTGTGTGGGTGTGTGAGGTTGCAAATCTAAAGGATGAAATTGTTCCTCATGTCCAAACCTAAACCTCTCCTGGAACAACTTGAGGCCATTTCCTCCTGTTCTGCTGCATACACTCAGCTCCAGACAGACCAGGAGGAAACCTTGATTCTAGCTAAGAAAGCAGCAGCACCAAGGATCTGCAGCTGCTTGGAAGCTGTGAAAGCATTAGGAGAGGAGCTGGTGGTGTAAATCAGTCAGGTGGGAGCTGAGAGCTTCCATTGGTTGCCAGGAGAGCAGCAGCACTTACAGCCGAGGGGAGGAACAGGCCCAGGGTATCGATTCCCCAACCTGCTGTGCTTCGGTGTCCCTTTACATAAGGTGGTGACCTGGTGTTAATTGTTTTGCTAAGTGATGGTTCATTAGTCACATCCTCACCTCCCCTGCTGGTTGAATCCTCTCCTCTCCTCTCCTCTCCTCTCCTCTCCTCTCCTCTCCTCTCCTCTCCTCTCCCTCTCCTCTCCCTCTCCTCTCCCTCTCCTCTCCCTCTCCTCTCCTCTCCCTCTCCTCTCCCTCTCCTCTCCCTCTCCTCTCCCTCTCCTCTCCCTCTCCTCTCCCTCTCCTCTCCCTCTCCTCTCCCTCTCCTCTCCCTCTCCTCTCCCTCTCCTCTCCTCTCCTCTCCCTCTCCTCTCCCTCTCCTCTCCCTCTCCTCTCCCTCTCCTCTCCCTCTCCTCTCCCTCTCCTCTCCCTCTCCTCTCCCTCTCCTCTCCCTCTCCTCTCCCTCTCCTCTCCCTCTCCTCTCCCTCTCCTCTCCCTCTCCTCTCCCTCTCCTCTCCTCTCCTCTCCCTCTCCTCTCCCTCTCCTCTCCCTCTCCTCTCCTCCCTCATTTTTTTTTTTTACCTTCTATGTCACCCCCAGAACTCTCTGTTCTACTAAACTCCTCTTTGCAGGCACCAATTTCCCTGCCAGGCATGCTCCATCTTTTTCCTAGGAAGACAGAGAGGTGCCATAAATGAGCAACACAGCTCCTGACCATCAGGGCTAGTCCAGGAGGTGGAGTCAAACCTGTGAGGTGTGGTAGAGCCTCAGTTTAAAGCAGCTGCTTTGAGCATTTAGCTGCTTTCCAGAGCCTCTTACACTCTTTCCCACCCCTGTCAGGCTGCTGCTGTGAAACAAAAGCAGGCAGCGTGGTGCTGAAGCATTTTATGTGGCCAGACATGGTGAACATAGGCCAATAGGCCCCTGAAAATACTGTGCTGGTGAATCACTGCTTGATCTCTGCCTTTGGGTCCCATCAGAATAAATAATGATTAAAGCTGGGGGCAGATGGCAGCCTTTGGAGCTAACCTCCCATTGCTGCCTGCAAACAACCTTTCCACCTTCAGCATTTCCCTCTGGAGCCTGTCAGCAAAGCTAGAGCCTGGGCACTGCAGCCTTCATTTTGCTGAGCAGGAGGAAGTTCCTGCTGTCATGGGAAGGCTCTGGAAAAGCCAGCCCTGTGTCTGTGAGGTCTGGCTGCCCTCCAGCAGTGCCAGCCGGGCGTCCCTTGGCATCTCCGCTGCACTCTCTCCCTCTCTGGTTGGTAGCTGCCTGAACTCAGCCAGGAATGTTTTCCAGATACCAAGTTCAAACCCTTTTGATGTCAGTGCCCAAAACGTGTCCCTGGCCAGCAGGAGGGGGAAGCAGGGTCAGCAGCAGTTAAGATCATCTCCTTCCAGATGGCCAAGCACTTGTTCCCGCGCACCCAGCTCCGAGTTTTTTCCACCTCCTTTGCTCCACAGCCTATTAATCTGCTTTCATTAATCACAAGGTGTCAGGGCACTTATTTGTACAAGCTCCCCCCCTCCCTCCAAGCCTTGCTGGCTCTGGTGAGCACTGGCCCTGCCTCCTCATATGGTAAAGCTGGGCCACTTGGTTGGGTTGGCTGAGGAACAAGTGGCCAAGTGCTCTCCGAAGCGGCTCGGCTCGACCTTTGTTTACTGGAGGGAAGAGCAGGAGGGGGGAGCGTTGCTATTTTTTCCTCTTTCAGGGCTGGCAGAGGTTCAGGCCTGGCTGGAGGGGGCTGAGGAGCTGCTTGTCATGTTAAAGAGCTTCCAGAGGGTGGGGAGGAAGGAGTCTTTTCCCCTCATCTTCTTGCTGCAGCTCCTCGGGATGTAGAAAAGCAGATAGTAAAGGATCCTGTCCTTGGCTGGATGTCCTCAGCACTGCTGCTGTTTGCTTCCCTCTTGCTGCTAGTGCATGGTGCATGGTGAAGGCCAGCAGTGATCCTGGCCTGGCTCAGCAGTAGTGTGACCAGCAGGTCCAGGGAAGTGATTGCCCCCCTGTACTCAGCACTGCTGAGGTCACAGCTTGAGTCCTGAGCATGGCTGTGGTGCTAGAGTGTGTCCAGAGAAGGGCAAGGAAGGGTCTGGAGAACAGGGCTGGGGAGGAGCAGCTGAGGGACCTGGGGGTGTTCAGTCTGGAGAAAAGGAGGCTGAGGGGAGACCTCATTGCTCTCTACAGCTCTCTGACAGGAGGTTGGAGCCAGGAGGGGGTTAATCTCCCAAGGAACAAGTGATAGGGCAAGAGGAAATGGCCTCAGGTTGCCCCAGGGGAGGTTCAGGTTAGAGATTAGAAGAAACTTCTTCACTGAAAAGGTTGTGTGAAGGCCTGGCCCAGGCTTGAGTCCTCATCTGTGGAGGTGCTTAAAAGAAGCAGGGATGTGGTGCTGAGGGCCATGGTTTAACCCCAGCCTTGGTAGAGTTAGAGAAGGGTTAGACTCAATGACCTCAAAGATCTTCTCCAACCCAGCCAAGTCCATGGCTCTCTGTCCCCAGCCTGGTGACCCCACACAGCTCAGCTGTGCCTTGACTTCCCAGCTGCTGTCCCACAGGGAGCTGTGGTTGTGCTTTCCCCTTGGTGACTGTCAAGCCCTGTGACCTTCTGCTTTTTTCCCAAGCCTTGTTTGTCTGCTGGGGCCCACATCCTGACCACGAGCACCACACATCCACCTCAGAAGTGTGTATAAACATCTGAGGGGTGGGTGTCAGGAGGAGGGGGCCAGGCTTTTTTGTGTGGTTGACAGTGATAAGCCAAGGAACAAATGGGTTCAAAATTGAGCATGGAAGATTTCACATCAACATGAGGAGAAACTTCTTGACAGTGAGGGTGACAGAGCCCTGGAACAGGCTGCCCAGGGGGGTTGTGGAGTCTCCTTCTCTGGAGCCTTTCCAACCCCACCTGGATGCATTCCTGTGCAAACTACCCTAAGTGATGCTGCTCTGGCAGGGGGGTTGGACTGGATGATCTCTTAGGGTCCCTTCCAACCTGTGATATACTGTGAGAGTGTGACACTGTGACCTCTCTGCTGTGGCTGTCACTGCAGTGACAAATGTGTCATGCTGAACCCTTCTTTGGGAGGCTGTGGGGCTGCTTGAGCATCAGGGTAACTAAGAGGGCAAACCAGCTGGCTGGGGGAGAGCTGGGAGATCTTTCTGCAAGTCTTCACAGCCCAGTTGTTCCCCAGAGCACACAGTCTGCCCTGTCCAGATTTTTGAGGTGCTCAGATCAGGTGCTTGAAGCTGTCTGAGATGATGCAGTGGGGAATTTGTTATGGAGTCACAGAATGGTTGGAAAAGACCTTTTAAGATAGAATCACAGAATTGTTTGGGTTGGAAGAGACCCTGAAGGTCAACAAATCCAACCCTTACCCAGCACTGCCAGGGCACCACTGAGCCATGGCCCTCAGCACCACATCTCCACAGCTCTGAAACCCCTCCAGGGATGGGGACTCCACCACCGCCCTGGGCAGCCTGGGCCAGGCCTTGACAACCCTCAAAGGGAAGAAATTGTTCCTCATGGCCAACCTCAACCTCCTCTGGGACAACTTGAAGCCATTTCCTCTTGTCCTATGGCTTCTTCCTTGGGAGAAGAGACCAAGCCCCACTTGGCTCCAGGCTCCTTTGAGAGAGCTGCAAAGTCAGAAGGTCTCCCCTCAGCCTCCTTGTCTCAGTTTTTTTCTCCCTGTCAGGGCTGTGGAAAGCACCTGGCTCCTGTTTCCCAGAGCACAGGGTTAGTCTGCAGCTTGGTAAATGGAGTCCCCATCCACCTGGAGCTGTGGGTAGCCAGGCTCAGAAGCTGGTAGCCCTCTGCCCTCTTTGCCCTCTTGCTTTTCCTCTCTGCCCCTGTGTGTGTTTGATCAGCTGTGTGGGTGTGTGAGGTTGCAAATCTAAAGGACGCCCAAGTCCTGAGGTTTTTCTTCCTGCCTAAACAAGGAAACGATAAAGAAGCTGAAGGTGACTTTGTGCTCTCTTGTTGCTGACACATGGACATCTCCTCCCCCTCCCCCCCACCTTTATACCCTGAGTTATCTCTTCCATCTCCTGGGGGCTGCAGGACGCTGCTGAGCAAAGCTCTTCCCTTGGCTCTCTCCCTGCAGGTGACCTCTGCATATCCGAGAACGAGCGCAGGGTGGTTTCCAAGGAGGCCTGGGAGAAACTCAAGCAGTATTTCCCAAAGGCCCCAGAATTCCCAAACAGCAAAGAGTGCTGCTCCCAGTGCAAGGTACTTGAATGCCAGCTGAGGTTGGTTGACTGTCAGTACGTGGTTGTGTGTCTGGTTTGCCTCCTGAGCGTGACCCCCACGCCGTGGAGTGAGCTCCTGGCAGCCTCCAGCAGCAGCAGCCAGGAGCTGAGGCTGTGAGGGAGTTTCACTCTTTTGTGCAGATTTTGGAGCGTGAAGGGGAGGAAAATGAAGCTCTGCACAAGATGATGGCCAGCGAGCAAAAGACCTCTCTCCAGAACCTGTTCCACGACAAATCCAGACCTTGTCTGGGCAGCTGGCCTCAGGTAGGGGAAAGGAGGGAGACCAGGGAAGTGTAGCAGGGCTTGGGGGAAGTTCTGATCATAGAATCTTAGAGTGGGTTGGGTTGGAAGGGACCTCAAAGCTCATCCAGTTCCAAACCCCTGCCATGGGCAAGGACACCTCCCCCCAGCCCAGCTTGCTCAAGGCCTCATCCAGCCTGGCCTTGAACACTTCCAGGGAGGGGACATCCACAACCTCCCTGGGCAACCTGTTCCAGTGTCTCCCCACCTCCACTCTAAAGAGTTTTTTCCTCATCTCCAGTCTCAATCTCCCCTCTTCCAGTTTAAAGCCATTCCCCTCATCCTGTCCCCACAGGCTCCTCTGAACAGCCCCTCCCCAGCCTTCCTGTAGGATATTGAAATGCAGCTCTAAGTTCTCCTGGGAGCCTTCTCTTCTCCAGGCTGAACAGCACCAACTCTCCCAGCCTGTGCCCACAGGGGAGGTTCTGCAGCCCTCTGATCATCTTTGAGGCCTCCTCTGGACCCTCTCCAGCAGCTCCAGGTCCTTCTTGTGCTGGGGGCCCCAGAGCTGGAGGCAGTGCTGCAGGTGGGGTCTGAGCAGAGCAGAGCAGAAGGCAGAATCCCCTCCCTGTGCTGCTGCTCTCCTGCTCTGGATGCAGCTCAGCACTCAGCTGGCTCTGGGCTGCCAGGGACCACTGCTGGCTCCTGGGGAGTTTGTCATCAGCTCATACCCCAAATCTTTCTCCTCAAGGCTGCTCTCAAGCCATTCTCTGCTCAGCCTGATGAGTTTTGATCTTGATGAGTTTTCACCTCTCTCCCTATCAACTTTTACTCCACCTGAGAGGGATCTGCCTGATAATTATGGGGCTCATCAAAAAGCTGGGGACAGCGTTCTGTGAGCAGGGCCTGTTGTGACAGGACAAGGGGGGATGGTTTGAACCTAAAAGAGAGAGATTGAGACTGGAGAGAAGGGAGAAATGTTTGACCCTGAGGGTGGTGAGAGCCTGGCCCAGGCTGCCCAGAGAGGTGGGAGCTGCCCCATGGCTGGCACCATTCCAGGTGAGGTTGGTTGTTGCTCTGAGCAACCTGCTCTGGTTGCAGATGGCCCTGCTGAGTGCAGGTTCTTGAACTAGATGACCTTTACAGGTCCCTTCCCACCCAAGCCCCTCTGTGACTCTGATAATCACTCTCTGTGCCTGTGCCAGCGCCGTGTGCCTGGTGCCAAGGTGTGATTGCCCGGTAACCGCGCTGGCACCGCGCCTGCCACGGATACAGAGCAGCTCCTGTGCCAACATAGCTGTGGCTGGCCTGCAGTCAGCTCCACGGGCAGGGGCAGCACTGCTGCTGTGCTCACAGCCAGCCCTAGAAGGACCACGATGGTGGAGGCAGCTCCCCACCACCCTCTGTCTGCCTGAAGAGTTGTAGAACTGGGGAATGGTTTGGCTTGGAAGAGACCTTCTGGAGATCATCCAGCCCAAGCCTTCACCCAGCACTGCCAGGGCACCACTGAACCACTCAGCACCACATCTCCACAGCTCTGAAACCCCTCCAGGGATGAGGACTCCACCACTGCCCTGGGCAGCCTGGGCCAGGCCTCAACAGCCTTCAACAGGAAAAAATTGTTCCTCATGTCCAACCTAAACCTCCCCTGGGGCAACTTGAGGCTGTTTCCCTTTGTCCTGTGGTTGTTCCTTGGTTGGAAAATACCTTTAAGAGCATTGAGTCTGACCAGGATCTAGCTCTGCCAAGGCTGGTGCTGAACCATGTCCCTCATCTCTGCCTCTTTGAAACACCTCCAGGGATGAGGATTCAACCAGCTCCCTGGGCAGCCTGGGCCAGGCTTTGAGAGCCCTTTCAGTGAAGAAGTTTCTTCTCATGTCCAACCTAAACCTCCCCTGGGGCAACTTGAGGCCATTTCCTCTTGTCTTGTTCCTTGGGAGAAGAGTCAACTCCCACTTGGCTCCAGCCTCCTTTCAGGGAGCTGTAGAGAGCCAGAAGGTCTCCCCTCAGCCTCCTTTTCTCCAGGCTCAACAACCTCAGCTCCCTCAGCTGCTCCTCTCCAGCCCTGTTCTCCAGACCCTTCACCAGTTTTATTGCCTTTTCTTGGACTCACTCCCTCCCTTCAATGTCCTGGGAGTGAGGGGCCCAAAACTGACCCCAACATTCAAGGTGTGGCCTCACCAGTGCCCAGTAGAGGGGACACAATCCCTTCTTCAGTCCTGCTTCCCATGCAGCCCAGGCCTTTGCCACTGCTCAGACACAATTCCTGTGTGCCCTGACATCTGGAGAGCTCAGGGGGTGCTCCCTTAAATTCTGAAGCCCTGCAAGCAGCAGTGACAGTCACCCAAGAGCTCTCATACTGCTTTCTCCCTGGTACAAACAATGCAGCTCTCCAGGACTGTCCTGGGCCTTTGAGGCTGCTCAAAGGACATGGCCCAAGCTGTTGGCTCCTGGATGTCTCGAGGCACTGATTAATGATTGACTCCTTGGTCCTGCCAAGCTGCTTTGGCAGGTGTCTGCCTCAGTGGCTCCTCTGTGGGAGGGCAGCTTGCCACTCTGGGTGCCTGCTCCAGGCCTGAGCAGATCCTGAGGTTAACACAGCCATGGCTCAGAACCAGGAGCTCCAAAATCTGCTGAGCTGGAGAGCTGCCAGATCTCACTGGTGGTTTTTAAGGGCAGTATTGGCTGGGGCTGCTTTGGTAGCTGAAAGGAGGTGATGAAAAGCTGGAGCTCACCACCATGGCACAGCTCCAGATGTCAGGGTCTCTCCAGGCACTGTGTCCTTCACTGTGAAATGGCTCAAAATCAAGGGAGAAGAGGATCTTTCCCTTGAGCTTTGTGAGTTTTCCTGTTCCAAAGCAGCTGAGGTTCAGGGAATTAAAATAAGCAGAGTGGTTTTAATATAGAGGAGAATCAAAAACCCACCTGGAGTCCTTGGATGTGCTGAATTTTCCTTCAGGAAGATGGAGTGAGCCTTTAAATCTGTGGTGAGGGTAGGTGAGCATGGAAGGGATCTTATCACCCAGCTCTTGGAAGCTTCCCAGTGAGGGTGGGGAGACACTGGAACAGGCTGCCCAGGGAGGCTGTGGCTGCCCCCAGCCTGGAGGTGTTCAAGGCCAGGCTGGATGAGGCCTTGAGCAAGCTGGGCTGGTGGGAGGTGTCCCTGCCCATGGCAGGAGGTCTGGAACTGACTGAGCTTTGAGGTCCCTTCCAACCCAACCCATTCCAGGCTTCTAGGAATCTTGGTGGTCTCTTGTGGTTTCTACCTCATGGCAAATCATTTGAGGCAGGACAGCAACAGTTTGTCCTCAACCCACTTGGGTGCACAGCCATGGTGTTGAGACCATGCTGCCACAACGGAGAAGCTTCTGGATTTTGATGAGTCAAGCAATTACAACTGGGAAGTGAAACATTTACTCAAGGGGAGTTATTTCTGTTGCAGTAGGAAACACATCATCGTGACAGTACATTGATTGATTGATCATACTCTGAGCAAATTCCATCCCAAAATCCTGCTGTTGGATCTGTTAGTAGAGGAAATGGCCCGAAGTTGTGCCAGGGAAAGCTCACGTTGGATATTAGGAACAATTTCTTTGCTGCAAGAGTGGTCAGGGGTTGGAAGAGGCTGCCCAGGGAGGTGGTGGAGTCCCCGTCCCTGGAGGTGTTTTAAGGTGGGGGTTGGTCTTTTCTCTGTAGTCTCAGGTAATAGGAGAGGAAATGGTCTGAAATCGTGCCAGGGGAGGGTTAGGTTGGACATGAGGAACAATTTCTTTGCTGCAAGAGTGCTCAGGCACTGGCACAGGCTGCCCAGGGAGGAGGTGGAGTCCCCATCCCTGGAGGTGTTCCAGAAACCTGTGGCCATGGCACTTGGGGCCAGGGTTTGGTGGCCGTGGAGGTGATGAGTTGCTGGTTGGACTGGGTGATCTTAGAGGCCTCTTCCAACCCAACCAATTCTATGATTCTATGAAATGAGGGAGGGTGGGGCTGGGCTCACCCCAACACCCCTTGGGGGTACAGAGATTCAGCTGCTCTGGACCCCACGGCGCAGGGGCAGCCTGAGCTGCTGCAGGTGGGGGTGGGAAGGACCATTTCCTGCTGTGAATTGGAGGTAATTGGATCTAAAGCCAAATTAACTTTGTAATAAACACCAGATTAGTAATGTAAGTGCTCAGTGCTTGATCCCCAATTACTTTGCCTTGGCTTCCCCAGCGTGCTGGGATGGAGTTGTCATGGCAAAAGCAGCAAGGGCTGGAGGGGAGCACGGTGCTGAGCAGGCAGCACTGAGCAGGCAGCACCTCCTTATTGTTGGGCTAATTAAAAAAGAGAAAAAGAGCCTTTTTTTTTTTTTTTTGTCCCCCTCTTTCCACCTGCAGGAGACAGATGAGCTGTACATTGTTTCACAGTTCTTCGTGGAAGAGTGGAGGAAATTCGTCAGGTAACTTGCCTGCAGGGGTTGGGGGCTTGGTAACTGCCTTTTGGTTTTTGTCTTGTGGTGGGGAGGAGGAGGCTGGAGATGAGGATTTTGCTTCACCTGCAGTGCTGTGTCCAGCTCTGGGGCCTCAAACACGAGGGGCATGTGGACCTGCTGGAGTGGGTGCAGAGGAGGCCACAAAGATGATCAGAGAGCTGGAGAACCTCTGGAGTGAGGACAGGCTGAGAGAGTTGGGGCTGTTCAACCTGGAGAAGAAAAGGCTCCAGGGAGGACTTAGAGCTGCATTTCAGTAGCTGAAGGGGGCTGTTCAGCAGGGCCTGTGGGGATAGGCCAAGGGGCAGTGGTTTGAAACTGGAGCAGGGCAGGTTTAGGTTGGACTTCAGGAGGAAGTTCTGCACTGTGAGGGTGGGGAGATACTGGAACAGGTTGCCCAGGGCTGTGGTTGAGGCTGCATCTCTGGAAACATTCAAGATCAGACTTGATGTGGCCCTGTGCAGCCTGCTCTAGTTGGAGGTGTCCCTGCTGAGCGCCTGGAGGTTGGCCAAGATGCCCTTTGGGAGTCCCTTCCATGCCAGTGCAGCTGTGCAGTGTGTGGTTACCTGCGCCTGGCCCTCCTGGCAAGCAGGAAGCTGATTCCTGAGGGCTTTTATCAGCTGTAATCCCTTGTAAGAACCCAAATTTCCTTGTTTGCTGTCTCTTGCCCAGATGGTCAGATTAGATCCCTAACCTGATTAGTTTTTTCATCTGTCTGGAGCTGTATCCTAGGCATAGTGCACCACTCAGTCCCAGCTCCACTGGGGGCAGGAGCTGGAAATCTCTGCCAGATGAAGGAGTTGGCTGTGCAGCGTGCAGGAACGCAGGCCTGATTTCCTCCTCCTTTAACATTCCCTGTTGGAATGCCTCCTGTAAATCCCCACCTGCCATCTCTCCTTGGCTGCCTGCAGAGCTGTGGTTTCTGGCTGCAAGAGCCTTGGGCAGGCTTTCCAAAGCTCTCTCTTTCCCCTGCGCAGGAGGCCGACGCGCTGCAGCCCTGTGTCCTCGGTGGGGAACAGTGTCCTCCTCTGCCCCCACGGGGGCCTGATGTTCACCTACGCTTCCATGACCAAAGAAGACTCCAAACTGTGAGTTCCTTCTCTTCACTTGGGTGCCTTCCTCTCTTGCTGAGCCTCAGGGAAGGCTCCCAGAGGCTCCCCAACGTGAGGAGCTGAGGCTTTCCCTCCCGACCAAACCAAGGCGGATGCTTTCTTGGGCCCACCTAAAAGCCTTTCATGCAAGACCAGACCTGGATTGTTGAAGGCTGCTGGGTCAGGGGAGAAAAAAAAAAAAAAAAAAAGGCAAGCACTCCCTTCAGCTTGGCTGGTTCCTAACAATAAACCACCCTGAATTCAACCAGGGGTGGAGAAACATCCGGCTTCTTTACCTCTTGCTGTCCCTGAGCCTTGCCCCCCCGGGGCGCTGGATGCTGGGCTGGAGTTCATGCTCTGTAGCATTTCTTCTGCAACGATGCAGAACTAAAAGCAGCAGATCTTCCACTCCTCTTCTCCTCCTCCTCTTCTTCCTCCTCCTCCAGCCACCCTCGGGCATGACTGGAGCAGCACAGCATCACTAATAAGAGGCTGCTGTTATCTTGGGCGTTCAGGCCTCCTGTGTGGCTGGGGCTAGGGGGATGATTGTTTTGTTGTTTTTTTTTGTTGTTTTTTTGCAGCTTTTCTTTTGGTTCCAGACTGAAGGAAAGAAAAAATAAATAAGAGGGGAGGTTGGTGAGGAGCTGGGGCTTGGCTTTGTCGTGGCATAAAGCACCTTCTTGTTCCTTTGCACAGTATAGCTCTGATATGGCCCAGTGAGTGGGAGAGGATTCAGAAACTCTTTGTGGTGGATCACGTCATCAAGATCAGCCGCAGGCCAGCGGCCGGGGCCGAGCCCGACGGCGCAGTCTTCACCTCTGAGCCCCGTGAGTGCCTCTCCTGCTGCCCTCTCCTCCTGCTCCTCAGGGCCAGCTGCCTGGGAAATGGCTCTTTAGGGGCTAAAGGGTCAGATCTTGTTGCAGGAGGAGATTAGGGCCACGAAGACAATCGTAGGGCTGGAGCACCTCTGCTATGAGGACAGACTAAGAGAGTTGGGGTTGTTCAGTCTGGAGAAGAGAAGGCTCCCAGGAGACCTTCCTGTGGCCTTCCAGGATCTGAAGGGGGCTCCAAGAAAGCTGGGGAGGGACTTTTGAGGGTGTCAGGGAGTGACAGGACTGGGGGGAATGGAATAAAGCTGGAAGTGGGGAGATTCAGGCTGGGCATGAGGAAGAAGTTCTTCCCCATGAGAGTGGTGAGAGCCTGGAATGGGTTGTGCAGGGAGGTGGTTGAGGCTCCGTCCCTGGAGGTGTTTAAGGCCAGGCTGGATGAGGCTCTGGCCAGCCTGCTCTAGTGTGAGGTGTCCCTGCCCATGGCAGGGGGGTTGGAACTGGCTGAGCCTTGTGGTCCCTTCCAACCCTGACTGATTCTATGATTCTATGACTTTAGTGTAGCCTTTTGGGACTTCAAGAGGGTGATCAGAGAGCTCAGGACCTGTTGTGGCAGGACAAGGGGTGATGGTTTGAGGCCAGAAGAGGGAGGTTCAGACCAGATAGGGGAAGAGTTTCTTTAGTTTGAGGGTGGTGAGACCCTGTCCCCTGGGTTTTCCAGAGAAGTGGGAGCTGCCCCATCCCTGGGGATATTCCAGGTGAGGTTATCTGGGGCTCTGAGCAGCCTGCTCCTCTTGCAGATCATAGATTCATAGAGAGTTCTTTTGACTGGAAGAGACCTTTAAAACCATCAGGTCCTACAACTCTACCACCTGAAGCCTCAGGAACCAGTAGTTCCTGAAGAAGCTGTTCAGAGCCTCATCCTTCTGATGGCATTAGAGGAGACCTCTCCTTTCAAACTCTGCTGCTGTTTCCAAGGGGCTTGGCACCAGAGATGTCTCCCAGGGCAGAGCACCTGCTGCGTTGGTTGTGACTTGAAGTCACCACTGATGCCACTGTGGAGCAGTTGGGAAGAGAGTTGGATGTTTGGGGCCATAGGACAGGTGGGCAGAAGGAAGCAGGGCTGGAGTTCTGGGGCTTTGGTTTCACCCAGAAGGAAGGGTTTTGGCTCCCTGTAGAAAGTGCCAGCAGGGAAGTTGGCGAGAGGTGGGCACCATCCTCTTGCTGGTCCTTCTCTTCTCAGGAGATGACTTTGTGCTATGGGGTTCTTATGATCACTGTTTGAGGGTGGTGAGACCCTGGCCCAGGTTGCCCAGAGATGGCAGATGCCCCATCCCTGGAACCATTCCAAATCAGGTTGAACAGGGCTCTGAGCAGCCTGCTCTGGTTGCAGATGTCCCTGCTGACTGCAGGAGGTTGGACTAGGTGAGCTCTAAAGGTCCTTTCCCACCCAAACCAGTCTGGGATTCTATGATCTGGGAGGGGCAGAGTTAAAGAGGGTGCCCCTGGGTGTGTCATCTGCTCTGGGTTAGGGCAGGAGCATGAGCTTGGAGGCCTTGGGCAGGTGTCTCCAAGGAGCTGAGGGAATTGATTTCCCTTTCCTTTGTGCCTCCCCAGAGCTCTGCCCAGAGTGCAGAGAGGGACTCCTGTGCCAGCAGCAGCGGGACCTGCGTGAGTACACCCAGGCCACCATCTACATCCACAAAGTGGTGGACAACAAGAAGGTACCAAGCAGCTTCCTCCCTGGCTGCTGGCTCAGCCCAGCTCCCTTTCCTTTGGTGGAACCACACCAACTACCCAAATCATCTCCCTAACACAGTGGTGACACAGCTGTGGCAGCCTGCCACAGGGCTGGGACATGCTGGTGGGGGTGCTGGGTGGCCTGGGGTGGTGCTGGTGGGGGTGCTGGGTGGCCTGGGGTGGTGCTGGTGGGGTTGCTGGTGGTGGGCAGGGCTGCTCCTCTCTGCAAGCAAAAAGCTGCAGCTGCTCTGAAACTTTTGTCTCCTCCAGGCTTCCCTTGGCCAAAGGGAATCTGCTCTCTCAGGTGTCTTCATGGATGTTCCCAGTTTTGGTTATTTTAGGCAAATGTCACTCTTTTTTCCCTTCAGCACAGTGTTACCAGGCTCTACCTGTTCTCCTCCCCCTCCAGTATTTGTCATCTCCTCTCTTGCTTGCTCAAGTGACATTTAGTCCCTGAGAGAAACAGGCTCTTAACCTCCACGCTGAGGAGGTCGCAGTCAGCTTGGAGGTGGTTTTCAGGATCCCTTTGGAAGCTGTGAAGTCTCTCTGCTTTACTGGGGCCTTAAGGGACCACTCTCAGGTCTAGAACTGGTTTCACAGGTCCCCAACAGCTGCTTACAGTGAATCTTCCCCCTTAGGTCTTCTTTTATGCTTTAAGGGGGAACCTGAGGCTCATGGACAAGCTCAGATAAAGAGCTGAAAGGGGCTCCAGGGGAGCTGGGGAGGGACTTTGGACAAGGGCTGGGAGTGCCAGGATGAGGGACAATGGCTTTGAGCTGGGAGAAGGGAGACTGAGACTGGAGATGAGGAAGAAATTCTTGAGAGTGAGGGTGGGGAGAGACTGGAAGAGGTTTCCCAGGGAGGCTGTGGATGTCCCCTCCCTGGAGGTGTTCAAGGCCAGGCTGGATGAGGCCTTGAGCAAGCTGGGCTGGGGGGAGGTGTCCCTGCCCATGGCAGGGGGTTGGAACTGCATGAGCTTTAAGGTCCCTTCCAACCCAAGCCATTCCAGGATTCCCTGTTCCCTGCACCTTTGCAGCCTGGGGTTGGGCTCTTTTTGCCTTGGGGATTTTTTTTTTCTTTATGGATTTTCACCTCCAAGGAGGAAGCTGGGGCCTGGAGAACTGCAGGGTGCTGCCCTGGCTGTGAGATGCCCAGCATGCAGCACAGTCCAGAGCCACCAGCCCCAGGTTTTCTCTCTGGAGGTTGGATCCCCAGGCTGGCTCCTGGCTCTGGAGCAGGGGGAGGGTGGTTGCTGTTCTCTGGCACCAGGCAGGACCCTGCTCACACTTGGGGCTGGTGGGAACACAAGCAGCCATTCTTCACCCAGCAGCTGGAGCTGGGGCTGCAGAGAGGGGGCCAGGGCTGGCCTGCCAGGTCCCTTGCTAGGAGGGCAGCCTTGGCAAGAAGCAAAAGATGCAAGAGCAGTGCCAGTGTGCTGCCAGCCAGGATGATGCCACTGGCACCTGCTGCTTCCTTCCCTGCTGCTGTGCCTTTGCAAAGCCCAGGGAGCATTTCCCATCCCCTCACCCCCTGCCTTCAACCCCCAGGCACCTCCTTCTGCCACTGCCAGAGGGAAGCCAGGGCTGTATGGAATCCAGAGGGCTCTGGGGAGGCTCTGGTTGGTGCTGGACGTTTGGGAGCTGGGCTTGCACTGTTTTAATTGCAATTATGGTGACAAGAGAAGAGCTCTGGGGCATCCAGCATGGAGAGCAGCACTCTCCTGGGCTCCTGCAAACCCCAGCTCCAGCCAAAGCCAATGGGAATTCGTGATGCCAAATCACATCCAGCAGATCCATGACTCCTGGAGTGGCTTCTCCACCCCTGAAGATCCTTTTGATTTCTGTCTTGGTGTGAATTATTTAGATTTCATTTTCTTACAACCTGCAGACCCATAAATAACGCTGCTGAGTGCCTCTGGCAGCCTGCTGGAGGCCTGCACAAGTGTCTTAATTTACAGCTAATACTCCTTCCCCTGGCTTAGGGCTTTCATAAGGCACTTAGATGAACCAGAGAAGCAGCCAGCTAATGGGGGAAGAAATCAGTGCAGGCCCATGGAGACCTTTAGCAAGGGAGGGAAGGTCCTGAGCCACAGGAAGCACCTGGAAGTCAACCCAGAGGCTGCTGCTCCTGAGCCTGATCCCCCTGCGGTTCTGCGCAGCTGGGGAGGGGTGGAGAAGACTTTGTGGAGCACGTGGAGGAGATCCTGGGCTTGTTCCTCTTTTTGCCTTGGTTTCTGTCAGCTGGAGGTGGAGTCCTGGAGGTGTCTGTGAGCTGTGTGTGGTGGTGTGGCAGTGGCTGTGGTCGTTACGGAGAATGATTTTTGTGACTCCAGGTAATGAAGGACGCTGCTCCGGAGCTGAACATGAGCAGCTCAGAAGCTGAAGAGGAAAGGGAGGAAAACAAGCCAGAGGGGGAGCAGGACCCAGATTTTAACCAGGTAGAGAGCCAGAGCGACGTCAGGTCCTGGGGGTTTCGTGTCATCCTCTGGAGGCAGCAGAATGGCAGAGCCCTCCTCCTCCTCAGCCACCCCAGCAGGCCCTGACCGGCCGTGTGGTCATTGCTCACCATCACTTTGGGTTTGGAGAGATCCAGTGCTGATGGTCACCTGTGCTCTTGGCTGCTGGGAACCTGCCCTCTGCTAGCTTTAGAAGCAGGGACTGAGGTTTCAAGGCCACTCCTTGGGTCCCCTCAGCACAGCCATTCGCTTCCCAAGGGCCTTCTGCAGCACTTCGCCCTCTCCCTCGCATGCTCTGGGGCACCAGCAGCTTGGATTTTTCCACCCGTTATGGGGGGCTCCTGATTTCTTTTTTTACCTCTTTCTGCCTCTTGTTTGCAGACCAATGGCAGTGCCAAGCGCCAGAAGGTCTCCCACCAGAGCTATGTCAGCTACCAGAAGCAGGGCATCCGAAGGAGCACTCGGCACAGGAAGGTGCGAGGGGAGAAGGCACTGCTGGTGTCTGCAAATCAGACCCTGAAGGAGCTGAAAATACAGGTGAGGAGCTGGGGAGGGCTGCCTCAGTCAGCCTGCAGGTGGTACTGAGCTGGGTGGGCTGGGTTGATCTGCTGGAGGGTTGAAGAGGAACCTGGCCGAGCTGGCTGGCTGGCTGGGCTGAGGCCAGTGGGATGAGGTTCAACAAGGCCAAGGGCTGGGTCCTGCACCTGGGTCACAACAACCCCAGGAAGGCTGCAGGCTGGGGACAGAGTGTCTGGGAACTGCCCAACAGAGAAAGCCCTGGGGGTGCTGGTTGGCAGCAGCTGAAGATGAGCCCAGGGTGTGCCCAGGGGGCCAAGAAGGTCACCAGCAGCCTGGCCTGGATCAGCAATGGTGTGGGCAGCAGGAGCAGGGCAGGGATTGTCCCCCTGGACTGGGCACTGGTGAGACAACCCTTGGGTTCTGGGTTCAGTTTTGGGCCCCTCACTCCCAGAGGGACATTGAGAGGCTGGAGCAAGTCCAGGAAAAGGCAATGAAACTGGGGAAGGGTCTGGAGAAGAGGGCTGGGGAGGAGCAGCTGAGGGACCTGGGGGTGTTGAGCCTGGAGAAAAGGAGACTGAGGAGAGACCTCCTTGCTCTCTACAGCTCCCTGAAAGGAGGTTGGAGGTGGGGGTTGGACTCTTCTCCTAAGGAAGAAGAGATAGGACAAGAGGAAACAGCCTCAAGTTGTCCCAGGGCAGGTTTAGGTTGGACATGAGGAACAACTTCTCCCCATTTAAAGCTGTCAAGACCTGGCCCAGGCTGCCCAGGGCAGTGGTGGAGTCCCCATCCCTGGAGGGATTGGTGTGGTGCTGAGGGCCATGGTTTAGTGGTGCCCTGGCTGTGGTGCTGGCTGTAGGGTTGGCCTGGCTGAGCTTTTCCAACCCAAACAGTTCCATGGTTCTGATGAAATCCTCTCGGGTGAGAAGCCGCAAGATGAGGAGCATGCTGCTGGGAGGGGCAGGAGGGAAGGGGGCTGCAGCCTGCCGTGCTGTGCAGGTGGGGTTGTGCCCCTGGGCACAGCGTTTCCCTGGGCACACAGTCAGCCTGTCTCACTCTGTTGGCACAGATCATGCATGCATTTTCAGTTGCTCCCTTCGACCAGAACCTCTCCATCGATGGCAAGATCCTGAGCGACGACACAGCCACGCTGGGCAGCCTGGGAGTCATCCCCGAGTCTGTCATCCTGCTGAAGGTACCAGGGGGAAGCTGGGCACTAAACTCCAGCAGAGAGTGGGCACTGCTTAGTGCACAGCCAGAGAGGAAACACCTCAGTGGTGCAGGTGAAAGCCACCCTGTGCTGGACCTGCCCAACCAGTCGCCTCCTTCCCTGCTTCGGTTAACAAATTCCTCCTGCAGCTCCTGCTTAGAGGAGGGAAAATCCACTTGGTTCAGGTTTGGAGGAGCATTTAGGAGCTGAAGTTTGCTGCTCAGCCCCAAATGTGGCTAAATTAGGGAGTGAGGACCCCCCACACTCCTGTTTTCAGATGATATTTGGGCTGGAGATCTCTCCACTGCTCCCCTCTGAAGCTGCACCATGACCCCAGCATGTTGGGGTTGGCTCTGCTCTGCTCTGCTCTGTCGAGAGCCCACCTGCAGCACTGCCTCCAGTTCTGGGGACCCCAGCACCAGGATGCTGAACTGTTGGAGCAGGGCCAGAGGAGGCCACAAAGATGATCAGAGGGCTGCAGAACCTCTCCTGTGGGGACTGGCTGAGAGAGTTGGGGCTCTTCAGCCTGGAGAGGAGAAGGCTTCAAGGAGACCTTAGAGCAGACTTCCAGTACCTGAAGGGGCTCCAGGGGAGCTGGGGAGGGACTTTTGATAAGGGCTGGGAGTGCCAGGGTGAGGGACAATGGCTTTGAGCTGGGAGAGGGGAGACTGAGACTGGAGATGAGGAAGAAATTGTTGAGAGTGAGGGTGGGGAGACACTGGAAGAGGTTTCCCAGGGATGTCCCCTCCCTGGAGGTTTTCAAGGCCAGGCTGGATGAGGCCTTGAGCAAGCTGGGCTGGGGGGAGGTGTCCCTGCCCATGGCAGGGGGTTGGAACTGGATGATCTCTTCCAACCCAACCCATTTTGATTCTCTGATGCTGTGACACCCCCACCCCAGAAGCAGCTCCCTCAGCCATTCACCCCCTGCCCACCTTCCCTCTCCAGGCTGATGAACCCATTGCAGACTACGCAGCGATGGACGACGTGATGCAAGGTGAGGCTGGGGACACCCAGGAGGCTGTAGGGGGACAGGGAGGGCACTGCTGTGATTTTGGGAGGTACATTGGCAGCTGAGCATTGTGTTGGGTTTGGGGTTGTGATGGTGGAAAGTGGAGATGTCAGACACTGGCACAGGCTGCCCTGGGAGGTGGTGGAGTCGCCATCCCTGGAGGTGTTCAAGAATCCTGTGGCCATGGCACTTGGGGATGTGGTTTGGTGGCCACGGAGGTGTTGGGTTGATGCTTGGACTTGGATGATCCTGGAGGTCTCCTCCAACCCAAAGAATTCTGTGGTTCCGTGGTGATGCTTTGATGTCACTGAATGGGAGATTTGGTGCTTGGGAGAGCAGAGCTCTTGTGAGAAACAACTGTCAGGAGGCTTCTAACCCCACGATTCTCCTTCCTCCCCTCCAGTTTGTATGCCTGAAGAAGGATTTAAAGGTGAGTCCAAGGCTTCCCTCCCCCTCACCTCTTCTTTATTTACCCCCATGCTGACTTTATCTCCATCCCATCATCTGCTGGTTGTTCTTCTCTCCTCAGGGACTGGTTTACTTGGACACTGATGTTTTGTTTTCAATGAGGAGCAAGCAGAAGGGAAGAGGATTTTAACATGGGTAGGGCATTAAAAGCAAAAACAGAAAAAAAAAAAAAAAACAAACAACAAAGAAAACCCAAACCAACCAAGCTGGATCCAGGACTGAAACTCTTTGACTCTTCCAGAAGGCAGAAACCCATTTTGAAATGACTGCTCCCCACCTTCCCCCACCTCCCCCACCCCCCCAAAGGAAAAAAACAACAAACCCCAACAAACCCCATGCCTTATGTCAAAGCAGATTGCACTGAAGGACAGCCCTGCCTTGGAGAGAGCGTGCCCGGGCTTGTATTTAATAAAGCAAGAGGAAGCTGG
Organism: Indicator indicator; assembly: GCF_027791375.1. NCBI lineage: Eukaryota > Metazoa > Chordata > Aves > Piciformes > Indicatoridae > Indicator > Indicator indicator. The sequence continues at coordinate 8,539,326 of NC_072041.1, read as the reverse complement.
GAGGAGGTTTGGCAGCAGCCAGAGCGTCTCCTGTGTGCAGCCAGCAGCCCTCCACCGGCCCAGGAGGGGCTGGGACCCCCCCCAACCCACCTCACTGTCAACTCCAGGGCCTCTCTGACCTCCAGCAGCTCTCATCCCAGCTTCCATCCCCTCTGGCCCAGCGTGGAAGTCAAGCAGCTGGGACGCAGGAGGAAACATCCAAGTTGTGCCAACCCCCCCTCTGCCCCCCAGACCTCATCAGTTTAACCCAAAACGCTGCCCTCCAGCACGGGAGGGGCTGGGGAGCTGCTGCCCCCCCTCAGCCTCCTTTCACTTCCAGACCTTGAGGAGTTTTCCAGACTCTCCTCCTCTCTCTCTCTCAAGTGGTTTTTAGCAACCTGGAGGCCTTTTAACCACTTTCACCATCTTTGCCCCCAGTTTGGGCCTGCCAGGAGTGCTGACAGCTTGGGGAGGTGACAGCTTCCCGTGGGAAGAGGTTTTTGGTTTTGTTTCCCCCCTCCCCCCCCCCCCCATTCTCCTTTTTTCAGGAATGCACTAAGAATTATTTGCTGCTGCTCACTTCTGGAGCTCCCAGCCAGCCTCTCTGTCCCCTGGTAGTGGCAGGAACAAGTGAACTGCTTCCAGGCTGGAGGAGAAAAGGGCCCTGTGGGGGTCCTTCCCTAACGCCACAGCCCCTTGGCTTGTGCCCACACCACAGCCTGGTGCCCAAGGGCAGACTGGTGCCACAGTAGCTGGCAGAGGATGGCAGGAGGCTGAGGCTGTGAGAAGATGGGTGGCACACACAGGTCCCAGCCCATGGTTGGTGCTGAATGCTGCCTTTTACCCCAGGAGCTACACAAGGACTCTGTGTCCTCTTCTTGCCCCTCTCCTTTTGTCACTTCCTCTTCTTCTTCCTCTTCTTCTTGAACCCCTCTTCTTCTTGACCTCCTCTTTTCTTCTTGAGTCCTTGCTCCTCTTCTTCTTGACCCCCCCTTCTTCTCTTCTTCCTCCTTCACCCCCTCCTCCTCTTCTTGACCCCCTCCTGCTCCTCCTCCTCTTCTTGACCCCTTCTTCCTCCTCCTCTTCTTGACCCCTTCTTCCTCCTCCTCTTCTTGACCCCTTCTTCCTCCTCCTCTTCTTGACCCCCTCTTCCTCGTCTTCTTCTTGACTCCCTCCTCCTCCACTTTTTCTTGACCCCCTCCTCTTTCTCCTCCTCCTTGCCCACATCCTTCTCCTCCTCCCATCATCCTTCTCTTCTCCTTGACCCCTTCTCCTCTTCTTGCTCCCTTCTCTTCCCCCTGTCCTCCCCCTCTTGTTGCCATCCTCTTCCTCCTCTTCATCCCTGTCCTCCTTTAACCCCCTCCTCTCCTTGCCTTCTCCTCCTGCTTTTCCTGTGCCCCCCTCCTCCTCCCATCCCCAGTGGGTTTTGGGAGGAAGCAGCTGGCCCTAGGGGTCTCTGGAGCTCTTAGGAGGTGGTTTTGGGGGACAGTCTGGCCCTGTCTGTCCTTTCCCAAGGTGAAGACAGAGGCAGGAGCTGGAGGCACAGAGCTGGGGCTGGAGCTGTCCATGTCTATGTCCCTATCCCATGGGAATTCCCTTTTGGGCTCTTCTCAATTTGCTGTTTGCTGTTTTTTTTAATGTTACAAAAACGTCCTTTCCTTGAGCTTACAACGGTGGGAAGTCAAAGCTGGGGGGGGAAGGAGCCAGGGAGGGAGGTAGTTCCTGCGCCTGAGGGTCCCAGAGCTGCCCCCGAGGCCTGGTTCTGTCCCTTCTTTGCAAATGCTCAGGGGTTAAAGCAGTGCCTGGAGCCGGTGGGAGCCTGGGCACAGCACCTCGGGGCTGGATCTGCCACCCCCTTGGGCCAGGCCACCCCTGCAGGCTCCTCTTGCTGTCCTCCTCCCTGTTACCCACCCCCAGCGCTTGTAGGGCTGCATGGAAGCTGGCACCCAGCTGCGCCTTTCTGCCCTGGCACCCAGTGCCAACCGTTCCCCGGGGCGGGGGTCTCCCTCCTGACCCCCGAGTGGCCCTTTGAAAGAGGGAGATGGGTGCTGGGGGGTGCTTGGGGCCCGGGTGCTGGTGGGGATGGAGGGAGAGGGGTTTGGGGAGGTGGGGGGGAGGGGAGTGCGGGGAGAGGATGGGGAAGGGGACCCGGGAGGGATGCAGGAGGGGACGGGGTTGGGGGGCAGGGGGGCAGGTGGTGGGTGGAGGGATGCTGAGGACCTGGGCGGGGAGAGACCCTGGGGAGCAGGGAGGGAGGCAGAGGGTGGGCAGGGGAGGGTACCCGGGCACCGGTGAGGGTGGGTGGGTGGAGATGGATTTGGGGGCACCTCTGCAGGGGGAAGGAGGGGGAGGTGGTGTCTGGGTACTGAGGAGAGGGAGAGGAGGGCGCAGCCCTGGGAGGAGGGGGAGCAGCGACGGAGGGGGTGGTTCCCGGGCTGGGAGTGATGCTGTGCCCAGGGTAAGTGCCCGGTGCCGGTGCCCGGTGCCATCCCCCCTCCAGCCCCCCCGGAGGGGCTGCCCCGCCCCGCTGCACGTGACGCGGCGCGGTGGCAGCGAGCGGCGGGGCCCCGGCTCCGCTCCGCTCCCGGTACCGGCTCCGGCTCTGCTCCGGTACCGGCCCCGGCCCCGCCGCCCCTCCGGTAAGTGCCGCTCCGGGGGCTCCCCGAAGACGTGTCCGTGTCGTGTGTGTGTCCCCATCTCCATCCCGGTGTTTCCCCATTCCCCAGCGCAGCACCGTCCACGGTGACCTTCAGCCGGTACCAGTACCGGGCCGGGGGGGTTGGGGGAGGATGCTCCGTGCCTGGACAGGGAGGGGGACTTGGGGCTCCATGGACCCCCCCTCCACTTGCCCCTCCCCAAAATATCTTCTCCGTTAACTGACCCCCACCCCCTCCCCAACCAGTCTTTCGCCAGCGTCTCCCCATTAATTGCGGGCCCCCCCCGATGCCCTCCCCCGGTTCATTACCCACCTCCGCCTGCCCCCTCCCCGGGACCCTGAAAGCTCTTCCCCTCCCCCAATACCCTTCCCAAAATGCCCCCCCCCAATATCTACCCCATTAATTACCCACCCCAAACCTGCCTCCTCCCCCCGCCCCAGTTACCCCCAAATCTCTGTGTGTGGTTCTTCTGCTCCCCCCTGCCCCCCCCAATATCTCCCCCGTTAATTACCTACCCCTAACCTGCCCCCCCTCCGGTTACCCCAAAATCTGTCCCTGCCCCCCCTTTCTGCCTCCCCTCCTGATTCCCATCCCCTGCAATCTCCCCCCCCCAACCCTCACTGTGTCCCCTCAAGCCTGGCCCCACATCTGGGTCACTCCCTCCGCCCCCTCTTTGGGTGCTGGCGGTGGGTGGGGGGGAAACGACAGGGGGGGCACCCCCCCCGCCGGGACCCTGCAGAGCCTCAGTGCCCACTGGGCACCCCGTGGCCCACGATGGCACTGGGCTGGGCTGTGGCTGCAGCAGGGCTGTGTTTGCACGGGGATGGGGCACGGTGGCACCGGGTGGGGGGGGGGGGGCTGTGACATTTTCACGGGGACAGGTGACAGTGGTGCAGCTGCACCAGGACAGCTTTCACACGTGGGGCTTGCACGGGGACAGGGCCTGCTTGCACCGGGGCCAGGGGGGGGCACAGGGGTGGCCCACACTTGCACCAGGGTGAGGTGTGCACCGGGGTGGTGTTTGCACCAGGGTGGTGTTTGCTCCAGGGTGGGTTTGGCATCGGTGCCATGTCTATGCCAGGATGGGGCCCGCTTGCACCAGGATGGGGCCCGCTTGCACTAGAGATGGCCTTGCATGCAGTGGTGTTTGTACCAGGGTGGCGTTTGCACTGGGGTGGTGTTTGCTTCAGGGTGGGTTTGGCATCAGTGCCATGTCTGTGCCCAGATGGGGTCCCCTTTGCACCAGGGTCACGCTTGCTTGCACCAGGGTTGTGCTTGCACCAGGATGGGTCACGCTTGCACTAGAGATGGCCTTGCACAGGGTGGTGTTTGCACAGAGACGAGGCTCAGCTGCACCAGAGTTGTGGCTGCACCAGGGTAGTGTTTGTGCTTGTGCTTGCACCAGGATGGGGCACATTTGCACCAGGGTCCCTTTTGCACCAGCGTTGCACCTGCAGGAGGGTCACGTTTGGAGCAGGGATGCACTTGCACGTGGCCACATCTGCAGAGGGACAGGTCACGGTTGCACCAGGGTGGTGTGGTTGCACCAGGGTGGTGTGGTTGCACCAGGGTGATGCTTGCACCAACGTTGCCTTTGCACAGGGGTGGGCCATGTTTGCCCCGGGGTGGTGCTTGCACCAGTGTTGTATTTGCACCGAGACAGGTTGTGTTTGCACGAGGGTCTCTTTTGCACCAGGGCTGTGCTCACACTCCAGGGCAGTTGCACAGTGCTGTGCTTGCACAAGCGTTCAGCCTTGCACGAGTGTTTTACACGGCCAGGGCAAGCTTGCATGGGGGTGAAACTTGTTTGCACCACAGTGGCTTTGCACTAGGGTGGGTTTGCACTAGGGTTGGGTTCACACTAGGGCAATTTACACCAGGGCTGGGTTTACATTAGGATTGTGGTTGTGCCAGGGCTGGGTTTAGAGCAGGGTTGGGTTTACAGCAGGATGGACTTACACCAGTGTTGTGTTTACACCAGGGCTGTTTGCACAGGGGTGGGCTTGCACCCGGGTTGGGTTTGCACCAGGACAGGTTTGCACCAGGGCTGTGGTTACACCAGGATGTGTTTACTCCAGGTTGTGTTTACACAGGGCAAGTTTACACCAGGCTGGGTTTACACCAGGGTTGTGTCTACACAGGGCAGGTTTACACCAGGCTGGGTTTACACCAGGGTTGTGTTTACACCAGGTTGCTTTCACACCAGGATCAAGTTTACACCGGAGCCCGGCGCTGTCCGTGGTGCTGCCCCACGTGGCGTCACCTCCCACCGGCAGAGGGCGCCCTTGGGGGTGGGTGGGGCTGGTTTGGGGGTGGGCTGAGTTCGGGGCGGGGGGTCTCGGTCCCTCGAACTCTCCCCACCCTGAGAGTGACCCAGCCCCCACCGCTCCTGACCCGCTGGCTCCCAGCAGCCAGCAGGGTGGCACTGGGCTCGGTGCCATCAGTAGGCACCAGGGGCACCGCTGCTGCCCGGGCAGCCGAGGGACTCAGCCAGGGGCTGTGGGGGAGTTCTCTTCTCCCCCAGGAAGCGCCATGGACCCCCCTGGACTCCCCCACACCACCTAGACATATCTCTAGCTGGCACCACCATCCCACCCCCAGGTAAGCCCCCACGGGTGTCCCCCACCCAAGGGTGCCCGTTCCACCCCGGGGTGCTGGGCACCCACCAGCCCCCATCCCCCGCAGGGCAGCAGGATGGCCCAGCAGCGCCACACCGTGCCCCCACCGCTCAAGGTAGGCACCCAACCGGCACCCATGGGTGCCAGAGTGGCCTTCAGCCTCCCCAGCACCCTTGGGTGGCAGCGTGGCCTTCACCCCCACCTTGTCTTGCAGACGGAGGAGGACTACATCCCCTACCCCAGCGTGCACGAGGTAGGGCACCTGCTGCCCTCCAGAGATGGGTGCCAGGGCAGGCGAGTGGCTGGGGGGGGGTGGATGAGCGAGTGGCCAGGGCAACCACCTCGGCTGTGGGCACAGGTGCTGGGCCGGGAGGGGCCCTTCCCCCTCATCCTCCTGCCGCAGTTTGGGGGTTACTGGATCGAGGGCACCAACCACCAGCTCAGCGGGGCACCCGAGTCGCCCCCGGCCCCTGGCACCAGGGTGAAGCTTGAGGGCAACCACACAGCCAAGATCTACCGCAAGCACTTCCTGGGCAAGGTGAGGGCCAGGGGGGCTTGGGCTGGGTGGATGCCCCATGGGTGAGACCTCATCAGTGTGGGTGCTCATGGGCATGGGTGTCCCATGGCAGGGGTGCCTGCACGTGTGGAGGTGGGCGTGGGTGCCTATGGGCATGGGACCCTCATGGTAGGGGTGTTCATGGACATGGCTGCGCTATGGCATGGGTCCCCAATGGCATGGGTGCTCATGGACCTGGGTGCCCCATGACATGGATGCCCTATGGCATAGGTGCTCATGGATCTGGGTGCTCTATGGCATGGGTGCTCATGGACATGGGTACCCTATGGCATGGGTGCCTATGGCATGGGTGCTCATGGACATGGGTGTCCTATGACATGGATGCCTGTGGCATGGTTCATACCTATGGGTGCTCCTGGAAGTGGGCATAGGTATCTGTGGGCATGAGCACCCTGTGGCATGGGTGCTGCATGGGTGTGGGCTGCATGGGTGCTCATGGGTCTGTGCACCCCTTGTACGCATGGGAGCTCATGGAGGTGGGTGTGGGCATGGGTGGGCATGGGAGTCCCATGGGTTTGGCTGCTCATGGACATGGGTGCTACATGGGTGCCACATGGGCATGGGTGCGCATAGGCATGGATGCTGCATGGGCATTGGTGCTCCATGAGCACATGTGGGTGCCCAGGAGCATGGGTGCCCCTTGGCATGGGTGCTCATAGGTTTGAGTGGCTTGTTGCACATGAGCCCAGTAGCATAGGTGCCCCATAGGTGGTGGCATCTGTGCCTATGGGTGCCCAGGGCCACGGCTGTCCCATGGGGGTGGGTGCTCAGGGTTCTGGGCACTCCGGGAGCAGGGTGCCATGGCATGGGTGTAGACATGGGAGTGCATGGACACCAGATGTAAGATGGGTGGCACATGGGTGTGGTGCTCATGGCTATCAGTGCCTGTGGGCACTGGTGGCCCATGGCATGGGTGCCTGGCAGCATGAGCACCCATTGGCACAGTTGTGGGTGCTTGGCCCCCTCCCCTCAGGAGCACTTCAACTACTACTCCCTGGACCCTGTGCTGGGCCACTTGGTCTTCTCCCTCAAGTACGACGAGCAGGAGCACCTCCACCTGCTGCTGCGGTGAGCAGGGTGCCAGGGGGCACCCACGGGTGCTGCTCGGATGCTCCGATGCCACCCTGACCCCCGCCTCGCCCTGCAGCACCCGCACCCGCACTCTGCACGATGTGGTGCCCATCTCCTGCCTGGCTGAGTTCCCCAACGTGGTGCAGATGGCCAAGGTGGGTGGCACACCTCTGGCAGCACCCATGGGTGCCCCCTGCTCCCCTGGCATCACCCTGGCCTCACCCCTGGCATCACCCCTCCCTCCCACAGCTGGTGTGCGAGGACGTCAATGTGGATCGCTTCTACCCTGTGCTCTACCCCAAGGTGAATGGGGAGGGGGGGAACACACCCCCATGAGTGTGGGCACCCCGGGGTGCTCCCCGCCCAACCTCTGCCCTCTCCCCCTGGCAGGCCTCCCGCCTCATCCTCGCCTTCGACGAGCACGTGCTCAGCAACCACTTCAAATTTGGGGTCATCTACCAAAAACTGGGGCAGGTACGGGGGGGAAGGAGGGGGCAGGCGGGGGGGTGGGGGGGGCATGCCGGGTGGGTGCTGGCACCCATGCCCATCCCCACCGCAGACCTCCGAGGAGGAGCTCTTCGGCACGACGGAGGAGAGCCCTGCGTTCGCCGAGTTCCTGGACGTGCTGGGGCAGAGAGTGCAGCTGAGGGACTTCAAAGGGTGCGTGACGGGCGGGGGACTGGGGCGGGGGGGGGGCACCCAGGTTGAGGGTGTCCCCTCCCTTCCTCTCTCCCTTTCTCTTTCCCTCTTCCCCTCCTTCTCTCCCTCCCTTTTTCCCCCTCCCTCCCTCCCTCTTCCCCTCCTTCCCTCCCTCTTCCCCTCCTTCACTCCCTCTTCCCCTCCTTCCCTCCCTCTTCCCCTCCTTCCCCTCCTTCCCTCTTCCCCTCCTTCACTCCCTCCCTCCTTCCCTCCCTCTTCCCCTCCCTCTCTCCCTCTTCCCCTCCCATTCTCTTTCCCCCTACCTCCCTCTTCCCCTCCTTCACTCCTTCCCTCCCTCTTCCCCTCCCTCTCTCTTTTCCCCTCCCTCCCTCTTCCCCTCCTTCACTCCCTCTCTCCTTCTCTTCCTCCCTCCCTCCCTGCCTCTCTCTCCCTGTCCGGCACGCAGGTTCCGGGGGGGGCTGGACGTGACCCACGGGCAGACGGGCAGTGAGTCTGTCTACTGCCACTTCCGCGACAAGGAGATCATGTTCCATGTCTCCACCAAGCTGCCCTACACCGAGGGGGATGCCCAACAGGTGGGACACCTATGGGTGCTGGGCAGGGGTGAAGGAAGGTGGGGGGCAAGGGTTTGAGGGGCTCGTGGGGGTGCTGGGGGGCTGTAGGGGGTGCTGGGTCACCTCTGTGAGTTGGGAAGGTTGGTTGGGCACCTGTGGCTGGGGTGAAGGGGCTCCAGGGGCATCTCCGGGTGCTGGGGGGGGGCATCTAGAGGGCACAGGGGCTGACAGAGCACCCATGGGTCCTGGGGGGAGTTATCTATGGGATGCCAAAACTCCAGGGGCACCCACTGAGTATTGAAGGGCATCTATGAGATCCATCCACGGGTGCTGGGGGGTAGATGGGATGCTGGGAGCTGGCAGAGCACCATAGGTGCTGGGAAGGGCATCTATGGGACATGAGATCCATCCACGGGTGCTGGGGGGTAGATGGGATGCTGGGAGCTGGCAGGGCACCCATGGGTGTTTCAGGGTTGTCCATGGGGTGCAGGGGCTCCTGGAGCTCCGATGGGTGTTGGGGGTCGTTGATGGGATGCAGAGGACTGGCAGGGCACCCATGGGTGCTCAGGGTTGTCCATGAGGTGCAGGGGCTCCTGGAGCTCCAGTGGGTCCTCTGGGGGTCATTGATGGGATGCAGGGGGCTGGCAGTGCACCCGTGGGTGCTTCATGGTTATGGAGGGGCTCCTGGAACTCTGATGGATGCTGGAGGTCATTGATGGGATGCAGGGGGCTGGCAGGGCACCCATGGGTGTTAGGCAAGATGCAGAGGGCTGACAGGGCACCCAGGGGTTCTCTGTGGGGTGCAGGGGTTCCTGGGACACCCACGAGAGCTGAGGAGGTGCCTGTGGGATGCGAAAGCTCCAGGGGCACCCATGGGTGCTGGGGTCCCCTACCGAGATGCAGGGTCTGCCCTTGCCTTCATCCCCGTGGTGTGACCTCCTCTGCGTCCCCTCTGTCCCCCGCGCCCCCTGCAGCTGCAGCGGAAGCGTCACATCGGCAACGACATCGTGGCCGTCGTCTTCCAGGACGAGAACACTCCCTTCGTCCCCGACATGATCGCCTCCAACTTCCTCCACGCCTTCGTAGTGGTGCAGCTGGAGCAGGCCAGCACCCAGGGCACCCTCTACAAGGTGCCACCCCCTGCCCGCTGGGCGCTGGAGGGCTGCAGGGGGCCCCAGGTGTCCTTACCCCTCCGCCCGCCCCCCGCAGGTCTCCGTCACCGCCCGGGACGATGTGCCCTTCTTTGGCCCACCGCTGCCCGACCCTGCCGTCTTCAGGAAGGTGAGCGCCCATGGGTGCTGCCGGGGGCTGCCCCGGAGTGGCACCCACCCAAGGGTGCCCCTCGCCCCCGCAGGGCCCTGAGTTCCAGGAGTTCCTGCTGACCAAGCTGATCAACGCCGAGTACGCCTGCTACAAGGCAGAGAAGTTCGCCAAGCTGGAGGTGGGTGCTGGGTGCAGGGCTGGGCACTGGGGGGCTGGTTACAATATGGGTGCTGTGGGCAATGTGGGTGCTGTACCTGCAGTGGGGTTGCACATGCTGTAGGGTGTGTGGGTGCTGGGCACAACATAGGTGCTGTGGGTGCTGTGCCCACAGTGGATGCTGCAGATGAGTGTTGTGGGTGTGGGTGCTGTGCCTGCAGTGGGTACTGTGCCTGCAGTGGGTACTTGTGCCTGCAGCTGTGCTGTGCCTGCAGTGGTTGCTGTGTGCCTGCAGCAGTGCTGTGGGTCCTGTGCCTGCAGTGGGTACTTGTGCCTGCAGCTGTGCTGTGCCTGCAGTGGTTGCTGTGTGCCTGCAGCAGTGCTGTGGGTCCTGTGCCTGCAGCAGGTACTGTGCCTGCAGTGGGTCCTGTGCCTGCATCAGTGCTGTGCCTGCAGTGGGTCCTGTGCCTGCAGTGGGTCCTGTGCCTGCAGTGGGTACTGTGCCTGCAGCAGTGCTGTGCCTGCAGTGGGTCCTGTGCCTGCAGCAGTGCTGTGCCTGCAGTGGGTCCTGTGCCTGCAGTGGATGCTGTGCCTGCAGCAGTGCTGTGGGTGCCCTGCCCTCAGTGGGTGCTGGTGTGTGTGGGTGCTGTGTACTCTGGGAGCTGCCGTGCATGGCGGGGGGGGTGTGTGCCTGCAGCAGAGGCATGTGAGTGTTGGTGCCACGTCTGCTATCAGTGCTGTGTGTGGGTGCTGTGTGCGGTGGCAGCTGGGCAAGATGTGGGTGCAGTGCATGGGGCCAGGAACTGCCTGCAGCAGTGGCATGTGTGTGGGTGCTCCATGCCAGCTGGGTGGTATGCACATGGGTGCTATGCCTGCAGGAGTGCTGGGGGAGGGGCTGCCACGTACACTGGGTGCTGTGCCCAGTGTGGGTGCTGTGCCCAGTGTGGGTGCTGTGCCCGCTATGGGTGCTGTACATGACAGGGGAATGGTTGCTGTGGGTGATGTACAGTGGGTGCTCTCTGTGTGGGTGCCAGGTGCAGTGGGTGCTGTACCCCATGTGGGCGCTGTGTGTAGTGGCTGCTATGCACATGGGTGCCATGCCTGTAGGAGTGCCATGTGGATGGGTGCTGTTCATGACATGGGTGTTGTACCTGCTGTGTCATGCACCCTGGGTGCAGTGCCTGCTGTGTGTGCTGGCTGTGGGGGTGCCATGCCAGTGGATGCTGCGGGTGGGTGTCACATCCCCTGGGCACTGTGCCTGCTGTGGGTGCTGGGTGTGGGAGTGTCATGCCTGTGGGTGCTGTGGAGGTAGAGTGAACAAGTGCCCTGTACTCTGGGTGTCACGAGTGCTGGGGGAGGGGATGCCATGCTGGTGGGTACCAGGGGTGCCAGTGGATGCTGGTGGGTGGGCACTGTATTGGTGGGTGCCAGTGGGTGGATGCTGTGTTGGTGGGTGCCAGTGGATGCCGGTGGGTAAATGCTGCACCGGGGTGTGCCGCGGTGGTGGGTATGGTGCCGGTGGGTGCCGGTGTGTGACGCGGGCGGGGCAGGAGCGGACCCGAGCGGCGCTGCTGGAGACGCTGCATGAGGAGCTGCAGGCCCGCAGCCAGGCCATGCTGGGGCTGGGCCCCGACGACGACCGCCCTGATAACGGCTCCGCCGCCCCGGGCTTCTTCGAGTCCTTTAAGGTGGGGAGCGCCGCGGGAGTCCAACCGGGCGGCGGACGGGGGGCGTTCGGCGGCACCGGGCACTGCTGCCAGAACCCCGTGAGCCCCACTACCGGAACCCCCCACTGCCGCTGCCCGCGGGGATGCCCCGCCCCCAAGCGCTCTGGTCACGCCCACAGCCACACCCGTTGCGCGATCACCCCCAGCAGTGCCGCAAGGCCCCGCCCACAAAGCCACCCGGTACCGCCCCCTTCCACAAGCCCCACCCCCCGAATCCCGTAGTCTCTTAAGCTCCGCCCCTCGCTTAAACCCTGCCTCATTCTCAAGCCACGCCCCCGCCCTATTCATGTGCTCGTTTAAGAGCCGTCACACCCGTGACCCCGCCCCCTTCCCTGAGCCACGCCCCCATAGTGGCACGGGCTGCTCTCGTAAGCCCCGCCCCTGGGCAAACCCCTCCCGCTCCCGCGCGCCCTCCTGCCGAGGCCCCGCCCCCGGCGGTGCCCCCCGTGCCCCCCGGGGCGCGTGACGCGGTGCCGCCCGCAGTCGCTGCTGGTGCCCGGGAGCCGGCGCGGACGCCGTGGCAGCGCCATCGGGCTGGGCTCGGTGGAAGAGGTGAGCACCGCCGGGCCGAGCGCGTCCCTCCCGGGGGTGTCCCCCGCCCCGGGCTTCGCGTCCCTCCCACCCCCGCTTAACGGTGACCCGCAGGCGCTGCTGGTGCCCGGGAAGAGCCCTTCGCGGCGGCGGCCCGGCCCGCTCGGCTCCCGCCGCTCCAGCGCCATCGGCATCGAGAGCATCCAGGAGGCACCGGCCGGCAGGTGAGCGCCGGGAGCGGGCACGGGGCTGGCGCCGGCCGGTGCCACCCCCCGGGGTCACATCCCGTGGTCACCTCCCCCCGCCCCAGGGACGGCCCCGCCGCCACCCCCGAAGGCAGCAGCTCCGCACACAGCTCCCCGGAGAGCCGCCGGCACGCCGACAGGTCCGCACCGGGCGGGGGGCACCGGAACTGTAGGGCAGCGGGACGGGTGGCAAGAACACAGGGTGGCACCAGGATGGGGTAGCACAAGGATGAGGTGGCACTGGGCACAGAGTGACAGCAGAACACGGTGTTGCCAGAGTGGGTGACATGGGGGTGGCATCAGGGTGGCACAGCGACTGGAGGGCACTGGGATGGCTGGCAACAGTGTGACATCGAGGTGACATGGACTGGGGTGAGACAACACAAGTACAAGGTGGCACCAGTGGCACATGGTGGCACTGGACTGGGGTGACACAGGGACAGAGTGGCACGAGGATGGGATGGCACTGGGGACAAGGTGACAGCAGGACAAAGTGGTGCCAGATTGGGGTGGTGCTGGAGTGACACAGGAACTGGAGGGCACTGGAATGTGGTGGCACAAAGACAAGAAAACACCAATGTGGGGTGGCAAAGGAATAGGGTGGCATGAGGACTGGAGGGCACTGAGGTGAGGCAGCCCAAGGACAGAGTGGCACCTAGACATTGTGGCACTGGAATGGGGTGACATGAGAGGGACTGTAGGGCACTGGCATGGAGCACTGGGAAGACAGGGTGGCACTGGGATGGGGTTACACTGGAATGGGGTAGCACCAGCATGGGGTGTCACAGGGGCAGGGTGACATCAGGATGGCAGAGGGGCTGGGGGCCACTGGGATGGCACAGCATACAGATGGAGAGGCACAGGAACACAATGACACAAGATGAGTTGGCACTGGGGTGGGGTGGCATGGAGGACCAGAGGGCACTAGGACAAGGCAGCACATGGAGAGAGCAGCACAGAGATGCAGGGACAGGGTGACGCTGGGAGAGGATGGCAACAGGACAAGGTGGCACTAGGGCGATTGGCACAGGGCAACATGGAAACAGGACAGGGATGGGGTGGCACAGGGACAGGGTCACCCAGGAATGTGGTGGCACAGGGACTGTATGTCATGGGGACACAGTAGCAGGAAGGTGCAGTTGTGTGGGGTGGCACAGGGACAGTATGGCACTTGAGTGGCATGGGGACGGGGTGGCACAGGGATGGGAGACCCCAGGGTTGGGATAGTATGGGGACAGGATGGCATGGAAACAGGTGGGCATGGGGATAGGGTGGCACAGGGATGAGATGGGGATGGCGTGGGGTGGTATCATGGTGGGGCTGTGGCGGTGCCCACACTGCGTGGTGCCAGCCTGTGCCCGCTGTTGGTGACTGTCCCCAGCAGGGCTGAGAAGCCAGAGCCGGTGGCTTTCTCCCGCTCGTCCTCCAGTGCCAGCAGCTTTGGCAGTGCCACTGAGGAGCCCAGCGAGCCAGGCAGGGTAGGGGATGCAGGGGGTGGTGACAGGACAGGACAGGACGTCCTCCTGCCAACCTCCTCCCCTGCCACCTCACCCCAACTCCATCCCATTCCCACCCCACTGCTGTGCCACCCTCTGCCCGTGCCATCCCATCCCTGAGACATCCCATCCCTGTGCCACCTCATCCTCCACATCCTGTCCCTGGGATCGCCCATCCCTGTGCCACCTTGTTCCTATGCCATACCATCCTGCAATGTTCCAAACTGTCCCAATGTTATCCTGTGGCATCCAACCCTGATGCCATCCCTTCCCCACACTACCCTGTCCCCATCCCATCCCTGTGCCAGCCCATTCTTTGATGTGCCATCCCCATGCCATCCCATGCCTGTGTGATCCCATCCTGTGCCATCCGTGTGCCATCCTGTCCTGTGCCATGCCTATGCCATCCCATCCCCATGCTATGCCAATGCAATCTCACACCTGTGCCATCCCATAATGTCCCATCCCCTGTGGCATGTCCCATGCCATGCCCATGCCATCCCTTCCCTGTACCATCCCATTCTATGATGTCTCATCCCTGTCCGATGCCATCCCCATCCCACCCCATCTCTGTGCCATTCTGTTCTGTGCTACCCCATCCCTCTGCCACCCCATCCCATGCCATCTCCGTGCCACCCCATCCCTGTGTCATCCTGGTCCATGCCACCCCATCCCTGTGCCATCCCATCCCTGTGCCATCCCATCTCCATGCCATCCCCATCCCTCTCCTACCTATCCCCATCCCATCCCCATGCCATCCCTGTGCCACCCCATCCCTTGTGTCATCCTGGTCCATGCCATCCCCATCCCTGTCCTATCTATCCCCATCCCATCCCCATCCCTGTCCTATCTATCCCCATCCCATCCCCATGCCATCCCCGTGCCACCCCATCCCTTGTGTCATCCTGGTCCATGCCACCCCATCCCGGTGCCATCCCATCCCCATGCCACCCCCATGCCACCCCTGTGACCCCCCGTGTCCCCTCAGGGGAGCCGCTCACCCCCGGGCAGCCACCGCGAGGCCTTCGACACCCCCTGGCCGGACGACCCCCCCGAGACCCCCCCAGGTAGGCTCCTCCCGGAGCATCAGAGTCACCACGGGGCTTGGGGCCCCCCCGGCAGGGGAGGGGAGGACCCCCCAGGGGTGCTCATGGCCCCCCCTCCCCTTCTCTTTTCCCCCAGGCCGCCGCCCCCCCGACCCCCCCTGCCCTGAGATCAAGATCCAGCTGGAGCAGCCCCCCCCGACCCCGGTGAGGCTGAGACCCCCCCCACGTGTACCCCAAAAGGGGACACCCGTGCTGGGGTCCCCCCTCTGATGTCCCTCCCCACAGGGCTCATAGTCCCCCCCTGCCCTGGGCGGCTGGGGGGGGGTCACCGCTTCAGCCCTCCCCCCACCCCGGTGCCATCCCCGTGCCAGGAGCCGAAGCCATCGTCCCCGGGGCAAGACTTGGGGGAGGGGGGAGGGAACCCCCCCCAAAAATGGAGGAGTTCCTCCCCCCTCCCCTTCCAGACAATCTCCATCACCCCAAAGACCCCCTTGGGAGCGGGGGGCAGGATGGATCATGAAGGGTCGTGTGTCCCCCCCCGCACTGTGACCCCAATGCCACATGAATGGGGGAGGGGGGGGTCCCAAAAAGGACGAGCAGGGCTCAGCCCAGCACCCCCCCCAAAAAAAAATAAAGGGGGGGGGGCCTCAAATCCCAAAGTGGGGGTCTCTCTGCCCCCCCCCCCCCCCCCTTCCTCCTCCTCCTCCTCCTTTTATTTTAAGGGAAAAAAGCTCTGGAATGGGTCAGACTCAGACACTGGAATTTGGGGTGGGGGGAGGGGAGAGGGAGGATTATTTTTTCAAGCCCCCCCCCCCAAATGGTGTTTGTGTCCCCCCCGGGTCCTGTGTAAAATAAAAGTTTATTTATCGCTACCTGGGGGTGCTGGGGGGGGTCTCTGATGTCTGTCTCTGATGGCTGATGAGGGTCGTCAATAATTGGGGGGGGGGGGTCCAGTGATGTCTGGAGGGGGGGGAAAAGCCTTGATCTGGAGGCAGGGGATGGATATCTTGGGGGGTCTTGATATCTGGGGGGGTGTCCTTGATATCTGGGGGTGTCCTTGATATCTGGGGGCATGTCCTTGATATCTGGGGGGGTGTCCTTGATATCTTGGGGTGTCCTTGATATCTGGGGGTGTCCTTGATATCTGGGGGGGTGTCCTTGATATCTGGGGGGGTGTCCTTGATATCTGGGGGTGTCCTTGATATCTGGGGGGGTTCTTGATATCTGGGGGCATGTCCTTGATATCTGGGGGGTGTCCTTGATATAGGGGTCTGTCCTTGATATCTGGGGGGGTGTCCTTGATATCTGGGGGAGTGTCCTTGATATCTGGGGGTGTCCTTGATATCTGGGGGTGTCCTTGATATCTGGGGGGGTTCTTGATATCTGGGGGGTGTCCTTGATATCTGGGGGTGTCCTTGATATCTGGGGGCATGTCCTTGATATCTTGGGGTGTCCTTGATATCTGGGGGGTGTCCTTGATATCTGGGGGTGTCCTTGATATCTGGGGGCATGTCCTTGATATCTTGGGGTGTCCTTGATATCTGGGGGTGTCCTTGATATCTGGGGGAGTGTCCTTGATATCTTGGGGTGTCCTTGATATCTGGGGGGTGTCCTTGATATCTGGGGGGTGTCCTTGATATCTTGGGGTGTCCTTGATATCTGGGGGTGTCCTTGATATCTGGGGGCATGTCCTTGATATCTTGGGGTGTCCTTGATATCTGGGGGGGTGTCCTTGATATCTGGGGGGGGGTCTCTGATATATATGGGAGGAGGGGGTCTGATATTTGAGGGGTTCTCTAATGTCTGGGGGGGCATCTTGATCTGTGGGGGGGGTCTGATATTTGAGGGGTTCTCTAATATCTGGGGGAGGAGCTTAATACCTGTGGGGGGGCATCATATATGGGGGGGTCCCTAAATATCTGGAAGGGGGTCCCTGATATTTGAGGGGTTCTCTAATACCTGGGGGGGGTTGTCCCTGAGTGTCTGGGGGGGGTCTGAATCTCTGGGGGGGTCCTGAATAACTGGGGGCAGAGTTGTCTTGATATCTGGGAAGGGGTTCTTGATATCCAGGGGCGGTCCCTGATATTTGGGGGGTTCTCATACCTTGGGAGGGGTCCCTGAATATCTTGGGGGGTGTCTGAATCTCGGGGGTTGGTGGTCCTGAATAACTGGGACAGGTTCTGAATATCTGGGGGGGGTCCCTGATATTTGAGGGGTTCTCTAATACCTAGGGAGGGGTCCCTGAATATCTGGGGGGGTCCTGAATAACTGGGGGGTCCTGAATAACTGGGGGGGTCCTGAATAACTGGGGGCCGAATCTTGTGGCTATCTGGGGAGGGGTTCTGGATATCTGAGGAGGGGGTGTCCGTGATATATATGGGGGGGGGGTCCCAGATATTTGAGGGGTTCTCTAGTATCTACGGGGGGTGTCTGAATTTCCGAGGGGTGCCCCTGATATCTGGGAGGGGTTCTCTGATATCTGGGGGGGGGGTCTGAGTATCTGGGAGGGGTTCTGAAAATCTGGGGTGGTCCTGAATATCTGGGGGGGGTGGGTCTTGATATCTTGTGGGGGTTCCCTGATAGCTGAGAGGTTCTTGGACATCTCGGGGGGGGGTGTTCCTGATTTGTGGGTAGGGGTCCTGAATATCTGGGGGGGTCCTTGCTATCAGGAGGGGGTTCCCTGAGAGCTGAGGAGTTCTTTGACATCTGGGGAGGGGGTTCTTGGTATCTCGGGGAGGGGAGGAATCTCTGATACCTTGTGGGGGGCTGCCCCCCCAAATCCCCAAGCTGATCCCCCCACGTAGCCCTTCCCCCTCGTCCCCCCCCCTCCCCAATCCATTTTGGGGCCAATTTACCCAAATTTGG
This sequence comes from Indicator indicator, assembly GCF_027791375.1. Lineage (NCBI taxonomy): Eukaryota > Metazoa > Chordata > Aves > Piciformes > Indicatoridae > Indicator > Indicator indicator. The sequence continues at coordinate 8,521,881 of NC_072041.1, read as the reverse complement.
AGCCACTTCCCCAAATTTTGGGATGCGGTTTTGTCGCAGCCTGCCTTTGGTTATTTCCCCCCCCTCGTTTTTGGGGTGCTGCAGGTACCCCAAAAATCTCCCAGGCATTGCCCCTCCCTTCCCCGCCCCCCCCGGACCCCATCCCCCTTTTCAACGCCGGTGGCCAACCCAGCCGTGGGGAGCGGCACTTGGCTGGCAGCCCCGGTGGGCACCGGCTTGGTGCCAACTCCTCAGCCAAGACAAACTGAGCTCTGTGTGTCCCCCGCGGCCCCCCCCCGCCCCTCCCCGAACCCCCAAAACCACCGAGCACCCCGGGACCGGTTAAACATAGCTCCGTGCCGCCTGGATTCTGGGAATGCCCAGCGCCGGCGGTTGGGTCGCGGCTGGGGACACTGTGCCAAAGGGCACCCAGCGAAGTGGGGGTGTCGCAGAGCCACCACCGACACCCCCCAACCCCCCCCAAATCTGGCGCCGCTCTGGGTCACCGCCTGCAGCCGTGCCAGGGCTGGCTGGGTGATGGCACAGCCGAGCTGGGGGGGGCCCGGGGGGGAGCATGGAAGTGGGGAGTGACGAAAAGGGGAGAGGGGAAGTCGGGGAGGGGGTTGGGGGTGCTCAGGCAGGAAGTTTGGGGGTGCCCAGGGTGGTTGGGGTGGTCAGGGAGGGGGTTTGAGGGTGCTCGGGTGGTCAAGGGGGTTGGGGCAGCTCGGGGGGTTGGGGTGGTCAGGGAGGTTGGTTAGGGGGGGTTCAGAGAGGGGGTTTGGGGGTGCTCGGGTGGTCAAAGTGGTTGGGACAGCCTAAGGGGGTTGGGGGTGCTCAGGCAGGAAGTCTGGGGGTGCCCAGGGGGGGTTGGGATAGTCAGGGAGGAGGTTTAGGGTAGAGAGGGAGGGGGTTTGGGGGTGCTCGTGTGGTCAAGGGGGTTGGGGGTGCTCAGGGAGGAAGTTTGGGGGTGCCCAGGGGGAGCTGGGTGGTCAGGGAGGGTGCTCAGGTTGTCAAGGGGGTTGGGGGTGCTCAGGGAGGAAGTTTGGGGGTGTCCTGGGGCTTTGGGGTGCTAAGGGAGGGGATTTGAGGGTATGCAGGTGGTCAAAGGGGTTGGGACAGCTCCGGGGGTGTTGGGGGTGTTCCGGGGGGGGTTGGGGTGTTCAGAGAGGGGGATTGGGGGGTGGTCAAGGGGATTCGGGGAGGTCAAGGGGTTTGGGGGTGCTTAAAGGGGGTTTGGGGATGCTCAGGGGGTGGTGTTGCCCAGGAAGGTGGCTTAGGATCCTCGGGGGGGGTCAGTGTGTTCAGGAGTGATGATCAAGGGGTTTAGGGGTGCTCAGGGGGTTTGGGGATGCTGAAGGGGGTGTGGGAGTGCTCAGGGAGGGGGGGTGGGAGGGTTGGGGGTTTCAGGGAGAGGGTTTGAGGGCACTCGGGTGGGCAAGGGGGTTGGGATAGCCCAAGGGGTTTGGGGGTGCTCAGGGAGGAAGTTTGGGGGTGCCCAGGGGGGTTGGGGTGTTCAGGGAGGGGGTTTAGAGTAGAGAGGGAGGGAGTTTGAATGTGCTCAGCTGGTCAAGGGGGTTGGGGCAGCTCGGGGAGAGTTGGGGGGTTCAGGGAGGAAGTTTGGGGGTGTCTAGGGAGTTTGGGGGGTTCAGGGGGGGGGGTTGAGGGTGCTCAGCTTGTCAAGGGGGTTGGGGCAGCTCGGGGGCATTGGGGTGTTCAGAGAGGAGAGTTGGGGATGCTTGAAGGGGTGTGGGGGTGGTCAGGGAGGGGCTTTCAGAGGGTTTGGGGGGGCTCAGGGGCTTGGGGTGCTCAGGGAGTTTGGGGGTGCTCAGGGGGTGTCTCGGGATGCAGCTGGGTGTGCTCTGAGCTGCTCGGGTACAGGGCTGGCATGGGCACAGCGATGTTGGCAGAGTCAGGGAAGCACAGCCACGTGCCAAGTGGCATTTGGCATGTGCCAGGCACTGCCTACATGCACTGAGGCTTTTGTACCTCTGTGGTGGCTTTGGCACACACGTGGTAGCATTTGCACCTGCAGGGTGGCATTTTTTTGCACACCCAGGGTGGCATTTAAATGTACAGAGTGGCATTTGCACATGTAGGGTGGCATTTGCATGTCCATGGTGGCATTTACATGCACAGGGTGGCATTTTGTGCACACCCATGGTGGCATTTGCTCACATGGAGTGGCATTTGCACATGTAGGGTGGCATTTTTTGCACAGAGAGGCTGGCATTTGCACAGAGAGGCTGGCATTTGCACATGCAGGGTGGCATATTTTGCACACCCATGGTAGCATTTGCTCACAGGGAGGCATTTGCACTTGCAGGGTGGCATCTTGTGCACACCCAGGGTGGCATCTGCATGTGCACAGTGGCATTTTGCACATGCAAGGCACCCTGGGCACACGCACGGTGGCACTTTGCAGATGGGGGGCACACACACTGCAACTTTTGCACACCCACAGTGCACATTGGCATTTACACCTGTGCAGGGTGGCATTTTGCACACACACCCACCCCAGTGACTTTTTGCACGTTCAAGGTGGCATTTTGCATGTGCAAGGCACCCTGGGCACGAGCATGGTGGCACTTTGCACGTGGGGGGCACATGCACTGTGACTTTTGCACGTCCATGGTGACTTTTTGCAGCTGCACAGTGGCATTTTGCACACCAGCTGATTTTTGCACACCCATAATGGTTTGGAGGGTTTTTTTTGCACAGGCATGAGGTGATTTTTGCACACTCCCAATGACTTTTTGTATGTGCACAGTGGCATCTTGCACCTGCAAGGCACCCTGGGCATATGCAAGGTGGCATTTGACACATGCAAGGCACCCTAGGCATGTGCAAGGTGACATTTTGAACGGTCAAGGCACCCTGGGCACATGCAAGGCACTCTGGGCACATGCAAGGTGGCATTTTGAATGTTCAAGGCACCCTGGGCACGTGCAAGGTAGCATCTTGAACGTGCAAGTCACTCTGGGCATGTGCAAGGTGGCATGTTGGAGGTGCCTGGTGGCATATTGCACATGCAAGGCACCCTGGGCACATGCAAGATGGCATTTTACCAGTGCAAGGTACCCTGGGCACATGCAAGGCACCCTGGGCACACGCAAGGTGGCATTTTGCATGTGCAAGGCACCCTGGGCACGTGCAAGGTGGCATTTCACCCATGCAAGGCACACATGCTGTGACTTTTGCACATCCACAGTGACTTTTGCATGGCACCATGTGGGGCTTTGCACATGCAGGGTGTGCAGAGGTTTGGTGGCATTAGCATGGGCACAGTGGCATTTCGATCCTGCAAGGCACAGGCTGCACGCCCATCGTGACGCCCAGGGTGGCATCTGCACCACCACAGTGACTTTTGCCCCTCTGCAGTGACTTTTGCCCGTGGCAAGCCCAGTGTGCACGTGGGTGGTGGCACTCACACGTGCCTGGGTGGCATTTGCTGTGCCAGGGCACCATTAGCACCTGCAGGGTGGCATTGGCACGAGCATGGCGACATCTGCCCTGCTCAGGACACTATTTGCACACTCGGAGCCCTTCCTGGCTGCTACCAGAGGTCTCAGTCCCCCCTGCTCCAGCATCTTGAAAGCTCCACCTCCCTCCCTGCCTCTTCATTACCCCCTACTACCCCACCCCTAATTACCCTGCCCCTAATTAACCCCCCTAATCACTGACCCTAACTAAAGGAACCCACCCCAGCAGCTCCCATCCTGCAGCTCCCATCCCTTCCATCCCCTTTTGGCCCCAAGCCCTCAGCCCCAAACCTCCCCTCAAACCCACCCCGGAGGAGGAGGGGGGGTAAGGAGGCAGCAAAATTGCCTCAAACCAAAGAAAAATAAATCACCCCAAAAGGCACCAAAGCACCAAGTTTTGGGGATATAAATCCACCCAGGGAGTTGATTTTTTTTTTTTTCTTTTTAACCCCACACGGTTTGAGTTCACTTCGTGGTTTTTGTTTCGAAGCCATCTGGGTTGCCCCACACGTGTGCCGAGCTTGGCACCAGGCTCAGAGAGCAGGAGGCAGGTTTTGGGTGCTTGGGAGCCAGCCCTCATCGCGTCTCGCTCCGAAAGAAGAGGTTGGATCCACCGAGGGGGCTCCGCCTTCCATCCAAAACCCAGCGGTGGGATAGGGATAGGGCAGGGCTGGAAGCTAATTACAGGGGAAGGGTTTGGGTATTTACAGGAGGGCAGCTCCCGGCACCAAAGCGCCGGCGGTGGCTGCCTGCGCTCCGCTGAGTCGCTTCTGTTCTCTTCTCCTCTTTCTGGGCGGCCAGCAGAGAAAAAACAAAACAAAACAAAACACAACAGCAAGAAAAAAAAAACCAAACAAATAAAATAAAATAAAGTAAAATAATAAAATAAAATAAAATAAAACAAAATAAAACAAAATAAAATAAAATAAAATAAAACAAAATAAAATAAAATAAAATAAAACAAAACAAAACAAAATAAAATAAAATAAAACAAAATAAAATAAAAATTAAAAAAACCCCAAACCCAAGAAAACCCCAACAACAACCAAAAAAAACCCCAAACCACTGAACAAAATAAACCCAAACCAAAACCAAACAAAAAAAAAAAAAACCCCAAACCAAACACCCACCAAAAAAAAAAAGAAACAAACCTAAAAACCACCCCACCCCCCACCAAAAAAAAAAAAGGGGGAATTAAAAATAAATCCCCCTCCGTGGTTTGCAAAGAGGCACTTCAGCAGAGGAGGAGGAAGAGGAGGAGGAGGAGGGTGAGGAAGGGCGAGAGGCTGGCGGCGGCGCGGGCGGCGGCGTTGCAGTGCCCGCGGTTGGAGCCGATGCAGGCGGCGTAGGCCATGGCGTGGGGGATGTAGTTCTGCTCGTGGACACCGTGCAGGAGGTGAGCCATGGGCCCCCGGGCGAAGATGGCAACATCCTCCCCGCCGTGGGTCTCCTGGCGCAGCGGCACCGCAGACTGAGCCTGGTAGTTGGCGTGAGCTGGGCACAGGGAGGGGGGAAGCCAGCATCAGGCTGGGGCTGGAGTCACTCCGTGGCTGAGAATCATTCGGCTCGGAACCGCTCTCGAAGGGCGTCCAGTCCGACCACCCTCCCGACACCACCATGGCCCAGAGTGCCATGATGGCCACAGGGGAGTTGAGTACCTCCAGGGATGGTGACTCTGCCACTGCCCTGGGCAGCCTGCGCCAGGCTTTGACAATCCTCAAGGGGCAGAAATTTAACCTAAACCTCCCCTGGGGCAACTTGAGGCTGCTTCCTCTTGTCCTACCACTTGCTCCTTGGGAGAGGACACCAATCCCCACCTGCCTCCAAGCTCCTCTCAGAGAGCTGGAGAGAGCAATGAGGTCTCCCCTCAGCCTCTTCTTCTCCAGGCTCAACACCCCCTGTTCCCTCAGCTGCTCCTCTCCAGCCCTGTTCTCCAGATCCCTCCCCAGCTTCATTGCCTGGCTCCACCAAACCAGGCTCGACAATTTCCAGCAGGCTGTAACAATTTCAGAGGGTCCTGCCCCAGATCCCACTCACCAAAGTCCACAGCAGAGACGTTCTCCTGCCCCAGATCCCACTCACCAAAGTCCACAGCAGAGACGTTCTCCTGCCCCAGATCCCACTCACCAAAGTCCACAGCAGAGACGTTCTCCTGCCCCAGATCCCACTCACCAAAGTCCACAGCAGAGACGTTCTCCTGCCCCAGATCCCACTCACCAAAGTCCACAGCAGAGACGTTCTCCCGCTCTCCTGCCACAATCTTGTAGCCAGGGCCATTGCCGTAGAGGATGGAGGTGAAGGGTTTGCGGTCAACGTCGCTCTGCATCGGGGCCAGACCTGGGGGTGGTAGCACCACCAGCAGGATGAAGACAACTCCAAAGCGCCCCCCCAGGCCTCCCAGGCTGTCCCCCCGTTCCCTGGGTGCAGCACCCACCGAAGATGGGGTTTCCGCGGGGGGTGTAGCCGCCGAAGGTGAAGACGTGCGAGTGGTCGGCGGTGACCACGCTGAGCGTGTCCTGGGCTGAGGTCATGCTGCTGGCCAGCCCGATGGCCCTGTCCAGCTCCACTGCCTCGTGCAGCGCCTGCTTCGCCTTCCCCTCGTGGTGCCCGTGGTCGATGCGGCCCCCTGGGAGCCCCCCACACCCCCCCAGGGCTGCTTAGCACTGCCTGCTGCACCCCATTGTCCTCTGCCTGCTCCTTGGCATCCCCCCCACTTTGCTTGCCCCCTCCCTACAGCCTTTATCTCCCCCTTGTACCCCTGTCACCTTCCTCCCCTCCCCTTCTACCCCCACAGCCCCATTCATCCTCCCTCTATTCCCTCATCACCCCCTTTATCCCCCATTTGCACCCCCACAGCCCCACTTATCCCCCCTCTATTGCCCCCTTTAGCCCCATTTGCACCCTCATCACCCTCCTTCCCCCTTTGCACCCCTACAGCCCCATTTATCCCCCTTTCGTATCCCCCATCACCCTCCTCCCCTTTGCACCACCATAGCCCCACTTATCCCCCTTTACAACCCCTTTTGTATCCCCCATCACCTTCCTTCCCCCTTTGCACCCCCTTAGCCTCATTTATCCCCCCTTTGCACCCCCTTTTGCATCCCCATCACTCTCCTTTCCCCCATGTACTCCCAATCACCCCCTTTAGCTCCCTGCTTTGCACCTCCATCCTTCCTTTATCCTCCCTTTTTGCATCACCTCTTCTAGCCCCCCATTTTGCACCCCATCACCCTCCTCTCCCCCATGTCCCCCCTTTACTCACCATTTTACCCCCATTACCCCTTCATCTCCCTGCTTTGCACCCCCTCTTTACCCTCCCTTTTTGCATCCCCTCCTTTATCCCCCCATTTTTCCATCACCCCCTTTACCTCCTCCTTTTGCACCCCCACATTCTCTTTCCCCCCCCCCTTTTCCCATCACCCCCTCTGCTCCCCTTTGCCCTTCCAATATTTTCCCCACTCCCCAACCTTCAACCAGGAGGAAAAACCCCCGGGGGTTTTTCTGGAGCATCTTGATGGCCACAGCCACCATCTCGGAGAGGGAGGGGTCTGTGTCATTGTCCCTGTCCAGCTCGTACATCATGTCCCCGGGCTCGAAGAGGCCTGAGGACAGCGACACCGCTGGGGACGCAGCTCCCGTGCTGGCCCCAGCCTCCCAGCCCCGGATCCCGAGTGATTAGATAGGGACCAGGGGATGGTCCCAGCCCTTCCTTCCTCCCTCCCCCCAGCCTGGCAAATCCTGCAGCTCAGCTGGGCTAGGGGAACCAAGGGACAACAAAGGAGTCCCCATGCCCAGAGCAGGGGTGCCAGCCTCACTTTGGAGTGCCAGCATCCCTCTGGGGTACCAGCATCAATTTGGGGTATCAACAGCTCTCTGGGGCACTAGCATCCCTTTGGGGTACCAGCATCCCCAAGGGGAGTAGCAGCATTCCCACAGGGATCCCACAGCATCCTTTGGGGAGTGGATTCTTTTAGGGTACCAGCACCCCCTAGGAAGGTGCCAGCATCCCCTGGGAAGATGCCAGCATCCCCAGAGGGGTGTAGCAGCATCTTTGGCAGGATATCAGCATCCCCAAGAGGGTCCCAGCATCCCTTGGGCACATAGCAGCATCCCAGGGAGTGTGGAGGGGGAGTACCAGCACCTTTGGGGGACACCAGGTGAGTACCCCAGGGCAGTAACAGCATCCCTTGGAGGTGCCAGCATCCTCAGGGAAGGGATTAGGAGCATATTTGGGTGTAGCAGCATCTTTGGGGCCATACCAGCATCCCTTGGGGTTGATACCAGCATCCTTGGGGTGAGAGGGACTAGCAGGATTTGGGGGGGGGGCGGGGGGAGGTTACAGCATTCCCAGGGCAGGGTAGCAGGATCTTTGGGGTGTAGCAGAGTCCTCAGGGGAGAGTACCAGCAGCCTGGGGGGGGAGTCCAGCATTGCCAGAGTGGGAGCAGCACTTCAGGGGAGTACCAGCATCCCTTGGATGTACCAGCATCTTTGTGGGGGATACCAGCATCTTTGGTGGGGGTACCAGAATCTTTGTGGGGGATACCAGCATCTTTGGCGGGGGGTACCAGAATCTTTGTGGGGGACACCAGCATCTTTGGTGGGGGTACCAGCAACCCCAGGGCAGGGTGCCAGTACCCTTTGTGGGTGGGTTACTGGCCACTCCAGCTCCCCAGCACCATGAGCCAGGGGCAGGGGCATCCCCACCAAAGCAGCCAGCCAAGGCTGGGGGCACCCTGGGGTGCCAGGACTCACCCAGGAGGAAGTCGACGCGGCTGAGGTTGAGTGCCAGCAGCTCCCGTCGGTGCCACACGTACTTGGCCAGCTGGGGACAGGCAGCTCGTCACTCCCCAAGCCCCTCTGCTAACCCCAGGGCTGCTTTATACACCCCCTCCCCAAAACCTCCCCCACCCCAGAAAGGGCTTTGCAAGGCTAGAATGGGGTGAGGTGTGTGTGTACCCCCCAGGAACGTGCCGGTCACCTTGCCGGGGGGCTTGGCATCGTGCCAGGCCTGGACGAGGTCCCTGCGGTCCAGGCGTGTGCCGCGGTGCTTGTCCTCGTGGGGGTACTCCACATCACTGGTGTTCTTGGGGAACATGTACTTCCGCCCCCCACCCAGGATCACCTGGGGAATGGGGGGAGAAAAGGCATTTGGTGATGATTTTCAGTCATTTTTAATCTCCCCCCTCCTCATTAAGACATCGAAGGGCTGGGGGCAGGTCCAGAGAAGGGCAGGGAAGCTGGGGAAGGGTCTGGAGAACAGGGCTGGGGAGGAGCAGCTGAGGGAGCTGGAGGTGTTCAGTGTGGAGAAAAGGAGGCTGAAGGGAGACCTCTTTGCTCTCTACAGCTCTAACTCTAAACTGTCTCAGGATAGGGTTAGGTTGGACCTGAGGAACAATTTCTTTGCTGCAGGAGTGGTCAGGCACTGGCACAGGCTGCCCAGGGAGGTGGTGGAGTCCCCATCCCTGGAGATGTTTGAGAAACCTGTGGCCATGGCATTTGGGGCCACAGTTCAATGGCCATGGTGGTGTTGGGTTGCTGGTTGGACTGAGTGATCTTAGAGGCCTTTTCCAACCCAAACAATTCTATCATAGAATCAGAGAATGTTAGGGGTTGGAAGGGAGCTCTGGAGATCGAGTCCAACGCCTCTGCTAGAGCAGGTCACAAAGGGTAGGATCACACAGCCAGGGTAAGGCACACAGGAATGTGTCCAGGCAGGTTTTGAAAGTCTCCAGAGATTCAGACTCCACAACCTCTCAGGGCAGCCTGCTCCAGGGCTCCAGCACCGTCACACCCAAGCAGCTTCTCCTCATGTTGAGGTGGAACCTCCTGGGTTCCAGTTTGTGTCTGCTGTTCCTTATCCTATTACTGGGCACCCCCAAAAAGAGCCTGGCCCTTTCCTCTTGCCCTCCACCCCTCAGCTATTCCATGCTTACGGGTCAAGGGGAACACCCCAAGGGGGCACAAGAGGCCAACCAGGAAAACCCCTTTGGCCAGCACAAAACCACCCCGAGGAACTTCACCTCGCTCAAAAATAACCCTGAATCTCTCCTTAGTAACTCCCAACTCCAGTCAAAAATAAACCATTTGCAGCAGCAAATTAGCCTTTTTTTCTTTTTCTTTTTTTTTTAATGTTGGGTTGGGATTTTTTTGGTTTTTCTTTTTCCTCTCCCCCCTCCAATCTGTGGGAAGGATGCTCCACATCGGGGTCCCCGCCTGACCCCGCCGGGACGGAGCCCCATCCCGCAGTGCTCCCTGTTTGCTTTGGAGCTTGGCTCTATTTGCCCTCTGTTATTTATAACCCAGCTGAGATTTAATTTTTAATTCCTGCCCCCCCCCTTCCCTTCCCCTTTTTCTTTCTTTTTTCTTTTTTTTTTTTTGTTTCCCTTCTCTTCCAGCAGAAGGTGAATTATAAGGCTGCAAAATTATTAAACACCAAAAACACAAAATAAAAGGGTAACAAAAATGTTCTTTTCTCCACTCTGTAATTATTGCCAGCCTGGGACAGAGTTAAAATTATATTAAAGGAATGAAAAAATAAAGAAAAACAGAATAAGAGGCTATTAAAGAGCAAATAGCAGGCTGGGATGTTTTGCTTTGGGGCTGTTTTGAAGGACACAGAAGGGTTTATTTCCAGGGTTTATTTCCAGGGCTGAATTGTGGCCGAAATCCACAGCCAGGGGCAAGAATCGGGGGGAAAGTGGAAGGGTTTGGGTGTGGGAAGTGTGGGAAAGGAAAAGGCTGCTCTGGACATGGGAGGGATAAATGGGGCCTGGGGGTCTGGGGTCAGGGGGGGTTGGTGCTAGACGAGCACATTGTGGTCCCAGCTCTGTGTTTGGTGGAGGTCATGGTCACATCCACCCAACAGTTCTGGCTCTGCAACCATGGGTGGTCCTGGTTCTACAGCTGCTGGAGGTTCTGACTCTGCACCCATGGGTGGTCCTGGTTCTACAGCTGCTGGAGGTTCTGGCTCTGCACCCATGGATGGTCCTGGTTCTACAGCTGCTGGAGGTTCTGACTCTGCACCCATGGGTGGTCCTGGTTCTACAGCTGCTGGAGGTTCTGGCTCTGCACCCATGGGTGGTCCTGGTTCTACAGCTGCTAGAGGTTCTGGCTCTGCACCCATGGGTGGTCCTGGTTCTACAGCTGCTAGAGGTTCTGGCTCTGCACCCATGGCTTGCCCTGGTCCTACCTCTGCTGAGAGCTGTGGCTCTTTACCCATCGGTGGTCCTGGTCCCACATCAGCCCTGTCCTTATCCCTGTTTGGCTGCAGCCCACACCCTTGGTGGCCCCACCCTTGTATGGCTCCAGCCCTGGTGGCCCTGTCCCATCCCTACCTCGATGTCAGGGATGTTCTCCACCAGCTGCCGGGCGATGTCCCTGCAGCCACCCTGCAGCGCGTCCAGGGGCATCTCTCCGTCCGAGTACCAGTCCCGGTTGGCAGAGTGGGCATAGGCGGCGCTGGGGGTCGCGTGGGTCACCCGCGTGGTGGTGACGATGCCCACGGCCTTGCCTGTGCCACAGATTCAGGAGGTGATGGTGGGAAGAGCCCCAAACCCCCACGCTTCACCCCCCAGCACCCACCGGTGGCTCACCTGCGTCCTTGGCCCAGCGCAGGATGGAGGTCACCTCCTGGCCCTTGGTGGTGTTGCAGCGGTCACGGGTGACGCCGGCGCTGACGCCCACCGTGCCCTCGTTGGCTTTGACCCCACACAGGTAGGCAGTGGCTGTGCCCGCGCTGTCGGGCACCTGCGCATTGGTGTTGTAGGTCTGGGGTGGGGGAAGAGGAGGTAAACAAACCATCCCCACCACCATCATCACCTCACCATTATCACCACTAACACCATCATCATCACCTCCACACCACCACCTTATCACCACTATCATCACTACTACCATCATCACCATCACCATCACCATCATCACCTCCTCATCACCACCACCTCCATCACCTCATCATCACCAGCACCACCAGCACCTCATCATCACCAGCGCCACCAGCACCATCACCACCTCATAACCACCATCATCACCACTACCCTTCCCACCCTGGACCCTGCCTCTCCATGCTGTTTAACTACACCAGACCCTCCTGTGCCCATTCGGTTGCTCCCCACCCCCCGCAGTGTGGTTGCTCATCACACCCCCCCTTGCTATTTGACCATTTTAGCCTTTTCTCAGTCCATTTTGAGACAGTGAGCTTGGAGCTGCTGCGGGGCCAGGGGAGTTTCCAGTTTGATTAAGTCTTCTTTTGTTCAGCTAAAGGCCTGCAGGAGAAGCTGGGGGGGGGGGGTCCCACAACTTCCCACGACTGGGCTGCCTCATCCCCCTCCTCCCTGTTCCCACGGCTGGGCCCTGGCAAGGCCTTGAGGCCCCAGCGCCAGCCCCGCTCCCTTTGCCCGCCCCTGACCTAGTTTTGGTCACCGGTCGCTGGTGGCTGTGCCAGCCATGACCTTGGTGTGGGCGTCGCGGCCCTGGGGGGTCCTCACCTTGGCCAAGGCCACATATGGGAACTGGTCCATCTCCAGCAGGCTCTCCTCACCCTTGCGGTTCTGCAGCTGCCCCTTGAGGATGCGGGCGGCCGTGACCGTGGAGACGCCCATGCCTGGCCAGGGCACCGTCAGCTCCCGCCGGGCACGGGCGGCTCGCTGCGCAGCGCCAGCGGGCACCCAGTTTATCCCAGCACTTGAGTGGTGGCAAACCCAGTTTAACCAGCACTGAATTTGTGGCAACCCCAGTTTAACCAGCACTGGATTCATGGCAACCCCAGTTTAACCAGCACGAGATTTGTGGCAACCCCAGTTTAACCAGCACTGGATTTGTGGCAAATCCAGTTTAACCAGCACCCCAGTTATGGCAAACCCAGTTTGTTCAACCAGCACCCAAGGAATGGCCAAACCCGGTTTAACTCAGTGCTTGGTTTAGGGCAAACCCAGTTTAACCAGCACTGGATTTAGGGCAAACCCAGTTTAACCAGTACTCAATAGATGGCAAACCCAGTTTAACCAGTACCCAAATGTATGCCAAGCACAGTTTAACCAGCACTGGATTTATGGCAAACCCAGTTTAACCAGCACTCAATGTATGCCAAGCACAGTTTAACCCAGCACTGGATTTATGGCAAAATCAGTTTATCCTAATACCTAGATTTGTGGCAAAACCAGTTTACCCCAGCACCAGTTTGTTGCAAACCTAGTTCCCTGCAGCACCCAGTTTTCCCTGGCACCCAGTTTAATGCCAACCCAGTTCATTGCAGCACCCAATTTCCCCCAGCACCTAGTTTAATGCCAACCCAGTTCATTGCAGCACCCAATTTCCCCCAGCACCCAGTTTAATGCCAACCCAGTTCATTGCAGCACCCAATTTCCCCCAGCACCTAGTTTAATGCCAACCCGGTTCATTGCAGCACCCAATTTCCCCCAGCACCTAGTTTAATGCCAACCCGGTTCATTGCAGCACCCAATTTCCCCCAGCACCTAGTTTAATGCCAACCCGGTTCATTGCAGCACCCTGTGTACCCCAGCACCCATTGCAACACCCGATTTTTTGCCAGTCCGGTTTATTCCAGCACTGCCACAGCTCCCAGTTTAGTGCAAAGCCATTTTAGCACCCCCATGTTTCCCATGTCCCCACAGCCCCTGTGCCCTGCCCCCTGCCCAGGGGGTGTCCTGCAGCCTCTGTGCCCTGTCCCCTTCCCGGGAGGTGTCCCTCAGCTCCTGTGCCCTGCCCCCTGTCCAGGGGGCGTCCTGCAGCTCCTGTGCCCTGTCCACTTCTTGGTGGGTGTCCCACAGCTCCTATGCCCTGCCTGGTGGGTGTCCTGCAGCCCCTGCCCCCTGCCTGGTGGGTGCCCTGAAGCCCCTGCCCCCTGCCCAGGGGGTGTCCCTGTCTCACCGTCACCCAGGAAGAGGATGAGGTTCTTGGCCACGTTCTGGTTGAGGCGCTGGAGCCGCAGCGCTGCCCGCAGGGTCTCCTGCGCCTGCCGCCGCCAGTACTCAGGGTCCTTCTCCCTCTCTGCAGGGGGGGACCAGGCTCCATTGCACCCAACGGCACCCAAAAGCATCCAACTGCACCCATGTTTGGGGTGCTGCTCCCCCCCACCCCAAAGTTCACCTACCAGGAACCAGCGATGATGAGCAGAGCTGAGCGAGGAGGAGGAGGAGAAGAACCTTCATCCTGGTGCTGGAGAGGAGAGAGCTGCGGGGGGTGGCACCCACCCTGTGCCTCAGTTTCCCCTCTGAGACCTTCGTCCCCATGCTCAGCCAAGCAAGAACAGGACAGCACTGTCCCCTCACGGCAGGGTCACCACTGTGACCCCCTGGGGATGTGCCAGCTCTCCCCCTGAGTGTCCCATGGGGCATCACCGTGCTGGCTCCAGCCTGGGGCTGGGGGATAGTGGCAGGGCCCCCACGTGCATGTGGCACAGCAGGGTTCCTGTTGTGTGGCTGGGTGCCCGTTGTGTGCCCCTGTCCCCAGTGCATGGCCATGTCCCCATCACCCATCAGAGTCCCTGCTGCACCTCTGGATCCCTATGGCATGTTCCTGTCCCCATCACATGCCCCTGTCCCCACTGCACACCCATGCCCCATCACATGTGTGTCCCCATCCCATCCCTGTGTCCCCATCCCATGCCCCTCTCATCACAACTGTGTCCCTATCCCATGCCCACATCCCTGGTCCATGCCCCATCTCCATCCCCAGCCTGTGTCCCCATCGTGTGTCCACATCCCTGATGCACACCCAAGTCCCTGTTGCATGCCCGTGTCCCCCCCCCCACGCCTGTGTTCCCCTCACAAGTCCATGTCCTTGCTGGATATCTGTGTCCCCGTCCCGTGTCTGTCCCCCCCACACGCCCATGTCCCACTCACATCTCCATGTCTGTTACACACTCATGTCCCCATCCCATGTCTCTGTCCCCATTGCACCCCGATCCCCACTGCACACTTGTGCCCGCGTCACCCCCATGCCCCCGTCACCCCTGTGTCCCCACCACAGCCCCGTGTCCCTCTTGCACACCCATGTTCCCCCCACACACCCGTGTCCCTGCTGCATACTTGTGTCCCCATCACCCCCGTGGCCCCATCACACCCCCGTGGCCCTATGGCGTCTGTGTCCCTGTTGCACGCCTGTGTCCCCATTGCCCCGCCGTGACCCCACTGCACACCCCTGTCCCTGTTGCACCCCCGTGTCCCCACCACACCCCCGTGTCCCCATCACACCCACACGTCCCTGTTGTCCACCTCGTCCCCATCCCGCCTCCGTGTCCCTGTTGCACATTCGGTCCCCATCCCACTCCCGTGTCCCCCACCACATGTCCGCGTCCCCATCGCCCCCCCGCCCATCCCCATCGCCCTCCCCCACCCCCATTCTCCCCAGGGACCTCCCCCCACAGCTCCCCCGGGGGCGCCAGCGGTGGCCCCGGGGATCCCCACAGCCTGTGGGGGGGACACCCACACCCCCACGTACCCGCACAAAGTTGGGTGCCGACACCCACGTCCCTGCTGGGCGGCGAAGGGCGGGCGGGGGCACAACGAGCCCTTAAATCCCCCCCGCACCGGCCTTCGCCTCCTCCTCCTCCTCCCCTTCCTCCACCCTCCCCTCGCTGCCAGCATTAGGGGAGTGTGGGGGGAGAAAAGGCCACAAACTGGGCGTACTGGTGCCCTCTGCCGGGTTTTACTGGGAGAACTGGGAGCACTGGGGTGCACCCAGCTTGGCGGTGGGTGCTGAGCATTATGCCTCCCCCAAGCAGGAGTAGGACAGAGAGATGCACCCCCGGGGGGCAGGTGTGTGTTCTGCAGGATGTTGCCTGATTTTCACCCAAAAGAGGGGGGGAGGGGAGGGGGGAGGATGAGAGAAGGAGGGGGTCGGGGTGAGTGTTTCTCCTGCCTCAGTTTCTCCATAGCAGCAGGGGACACAACAGGGCTGCGTGGTCCATTGTGGAGCTTGCGGGTGGCTTGGTGACAATCTCAGCCCAAGAAACCTGCACCCCGAAAGCTTTGGGGTGCCACCAAGGGTGCCCCAAACGTCCCTCCCCAGCACTCGGAATGGGCAGGGCTCCCATAAACCCCCCAAAATCCCTCCTGCACACACCCCCCGGCCCTCCCCCCGCCTTTGTACCCCTCTCAAGTCCTTTCCCAGCCCAGCAGTTTGCAGCCACATGCGTGCAATGAGTGTGTCAGTGCTCAGCTGACAGGGGGTCGGGGTGGGGGCACCCCCCCAATCCCTGCCACTCCACATATGACAGGGCTGCGGGTTTGTGTCGCTGATGAGCAGCTAATTAGGAAGCTCGTTAGGGCTGACATAGGGATCTGGCGGTCCCCTAGCTGCAAGGCTTGGACCCCAAAACCCTGCAAGAGGCTGTAAGACCCCTCCCCCCAGCCCCTGCAAGCTTGTGACTGAGGAGCTTGCTTGCACGCTTCTGAGTGTGCACAGCTGCTGGCTTGGCTGTGTGCAAAGCAGTAGGCTGCATGCTCACACAGCTGCACACTTGCACTGCTGCATGCTTGCACAGATGCATGCCTGCACGTTTGGATGGCTGCATGTTCACACAGCTGTGTACTTGCACAGCTGCATGCATGCTTGCACAAGTACGGGCTTGCACAGTCGCATCCTTGCATATTTGGATAGCTGCATGTTCGCACAGCTGCATGTTTGCATGTTTGGCTGCATGTTCACACAGCTGCATGTTTGCACAGCTGCATGCTGGCCGATGTGTATGCACAACTGCATGCTTGAGGACTTGGCTGTTCGCAGCAGTGTCTGCTTGTACACTCACCAACAGTGTGCTTGCACACTCACCAACAGTGTGCTTGCACACTCACAGGGTTGCACACTTCTGGGTTTACACACAGGGTTGCACACTTCTGGCACTGTACACTTGTTGATTTGCACGCTTATGTGTTTGCACACTTGCAGGATAGCACACTGGTGGGTTTGCACACTCATGAGAGGACGTGCTTGTGGAACTGCACACTCGTGGGACTGCATGCTTGTGGGACTCCACACTTGCAAGATTGCTCACTCAGGGGGTTGCACACTTGTAGGACTGCAGACTCGTGGGCTTGCACACCTGCAAGTTTGCACGCTTCTGGATTTGCACGCTTGTGGGGTCGCACACTCGTGGGATCGTATGCTTGCGGGGTTGCACACTCCTGGGATTTCACACTCGCGGGCTTCCACACTCAGCTGCACCACCATGTTTCCTCCTCCGCCGGCGAGCGAGCTGAGGTGATTTATCGGGGCGGGGGGGAACGCTTTCAGCATCTTAGGGGGGTCATGGGGACCCCAACCCGGCGTTCCGTCCCCCCGAAAGAGTTAACGAGGCGAGCGCGGAAGCCCGCCCCCCCCCCGGCCCCATTGGTTTCCCATCCCAGGTACAGCCTGTGCCCGCCGCCCCTCCGCAGGCCGTGGCCGGAGCGGCAGCGCCCGGGCTCGGGAGGGGGCTCGCCCCGCGGGGGGCCGGGGCCGGCGGCGAGGGGGGCACCATGGTGAGTGGGGGGTCAGCATGGCGCGGGGAGGGCAGCATGGTGAGTGGGGAATGGCCATGTGCAGTGGGGAGGTCAGCATGGTGAGTGGGGGGCAGCCGTGGGGAGTAGGAGTTCATCATGGGGAATAGAGGGCAGCCGTGGGGAGTAGGGGGCCAGCCCGCACCCCAAACCCGGAGGGGTCGGGCTTGGGGCGCATAGGCGAAGTGGGCGTGCGGCGCTGCGTCTCTGGTGGGATGCCCGGCGTGACCCTGTGGGTTCCCCCACTGCACCCCAAGGGACCTCTCTGCACCCCCACGGCACGCCACGCACCGGTACAAAACTCCCATTGCACCCCAAGGGACCCCCGTGCACTCCATTGGACCCCCATGATGGGAGCCCCACTGTACCCCTATAAAACTTCCGTTGCACCCAAGGGACGCCGGTTCCCCCCCGCAGGACCCTGGTGAGCTGCCAAGGGATCCTCCATTTAATCCCAAGGGGCCCCCATGCACCCCCAGGGGACCTCCCACTGCATCCTCAAAAGACCTCCCAGCACCCCCAAAGGGTCCTCTATATGTGCCCATGAGATTCCTCTTTGCAGCTCCATAAGACCCCCCTAAGCTCCCATGCACCCCCCATAGGACCCCCTGCACCCCACCTTGGGACCCCCATTGTACCCCAGTGCACTCCTATTGGACTTCCCCTGCACCCCTAAAGCATCCCTCTTGCACCCCTTAGCATCCCTGGGTGCCCCTCCCACCCCATTCCACCCCATCGATCCCCCAAGCCAGCTTTGCTTTGTGTCCCCAAGGCAAGGAGCCCCAAAGTGGGTGCCCCCCTCAAATATGGTCCTCACCCGGGGCATTCCCGGGCCCTTAACCCAAACCCGCAGGGATTTGCCCCAGTTTTCCCTCTGCAAAAAGAAGGGTGCAGGGGTGCCCCCACCCCCAGCTGCATCCACTTTTTTGGCGGGGCTATATGCAAACACCCCCAAGCTGGACTGCTCCTGCCTCCCCTTAATATTTTTCTCCTTTTTAATCTTATTTTATATATCTGCAACCGGGGCTACCCCCTCCAAAAAAACCCCCAAAACAACTAACTTGGGTGTCCCTCCAAACCCTCTTCCTCCCAAAAAATGAGTGCCGCCCCCAAACCGCCATTCCAGTACCCCCTAATTAACACCGGGGCCCCTAATTACCCCCTGGGCATCCCCATGGCAGGGCTGAGCCTCACTGGGTGCTGACTGCAGGCCGGGGAGGTGGCACCTATGGGTGCTGGGGGGCTGGAGGTGGGTGCTGCCGGGACACGTGGAAGTTTAGGGGTCTATAGGGGAGGGTTTGAGGGTGGGGGAGGTTCAGGATGAAATTGGGGGGGGGGGGTTCGGAGGAGGCGAGAGAAGCGTCACGGCCCAGCCCAGCCCAGCCCAGCCCAGCCGCGATGGTGGCTCCGAAATGGCGCCGGGGCGGGAGCTGAGCGCGGCCGGCGGCGCCTCGGGGAGCCCCGGGACCGGGGTGAGGGACGCCGAAAGAGGGGCTTGGGGGGCAGTGGGGCGGTGGGTACCCCCCGTCGCCATCCCTCCGGCACCCCCTTTGGCAGCGGCGGGCTCGAAATCCGTGGGGGTTTATTGTTTATGATGCGAAAGGCTGATTTGGGGTAAAACCAGGCAATTTCAGGCCCGGCTGGGAGTTTTGTACAGCGAAAGCAAGGGGGTGGGGGGAATCAAAGTGTGGGTGCCCCCCACCCTGCACCCTTGGGTGCTCCCCCACCCTGTGGGAGGGAGGTGGAGAAATGCGGTTTTATTGTGGTTTAAGCAAACAAGAGAGATGGGGGCGGGGGAGGAGGGGGAAGAGAAACAAAAACCTCCTCGTTTTGACCCAAAAAAGAGCTACCCCTGCCTCGCTGGGGGGAGCGCCCAGAGGTCCTGCTCGGCCCTGCTGCTCCCGGCTTTGGGGAGGGAATGGGGGGAACGCGAGCGATAAAAATACCTCCCGGACCAAACTGCCCCCAAGTTGAGGATGCTGCGGGTTGGTCCCGGGGATCCCTGGGGGGTTTGGGAGGCTTCGAGCTCGGATTGGGTTCTCTGATGTCTGAGATGGGGCTGAGCCACAGCATCCTTTAGGGAAAGGGGGAAATGTGGACTTTTTCCTCCTTTTCCCCCCTTTTCTTCCATTTCCCCTCCTTTTCCCCCTTTCCCCCTTCCTTTTTCCCCCTTTTCCCCTCCTTTTTCCCCCTTTTCCCCTCCTTTCCCCCCTTTTCCCCTCCTTTCCCCCCTTTTCCCCTCCTTTCCCCCCTTTTCCCCTCCTTTTCCTCCCTGCTCATTTCCCTTGTTTCCCATCTTTTCTCCCCTTTTCCCCAGCTTTCCCTCTTTTAATTTTCCCTGGCTTTCCCCTTTTTTTCCTCCCTGGCTTTTTCTTTCTTTCTTTCTTTCTTTCTTTCTTTCTTTCTTTCTTTCTTTCTTTCTTTTCTTTCTTTCTTTCTTTCTTTCTTTCTTTCTTTCTTTCTTTCTTTCTTTCTTTCTTTCTTTCTTTCTTTCTTTCTTCCTTTCTTCCTTTCTTCCTTTCTTCCTTTCTTCCTTTCTTCCTTTCTTCCTTTCTTCCTTTCTTCCTTTCTTCCTTTCTTCCTTCCTTTCTTCCTTCCTTCCTTCCTTCCTTCCTTTCTTCCTTTCTTTCTTTCTTTCTTCCTTTCTTCCTTTCTTCCTTTCTTCCTTTCTTTCTTCCTTCCTTTCTTCCTTCCTTTCTTTCTTCCTTTCTTTCTTTCTTTCTTTCTTTCTTTCTTTCTTTCTTTCTTTCTTTCTTTCTTTCTTTCTTTCTTTCTTTCTTTCTTTCTTTCTTTCTTTCTTTCTTCCTTTTTTCTTCCTTTCTTCCTTTCTTCCTTCCTTCTTTCTTCCTTTCTTCCTTTCTTTTTTCTTCTTTCTTCCTTTCTTTTTTCTTCTTTCTTCCTTTCTTCCTTTCTATTTTCTCCTTTCTTCCTTTCTTCCTTTCTTCCTTTCTTCCTTTCTTCCTTTCTTCCTTTCTTTCTTCCCTCCTTTCTTCCCTCCTTTCTTCCCTCCTTTCTTCCCTCCTTTCTTCCCTCCTTTCTTCCCTCCTTTCTTCCTTCCTTTCTTCCTTCCTTTCTTCCTTCCTTTCTTCCTTCCTTTCTTCCTTCCTTTCTTCCTTCCTTTCTTCCTTCCTTTCTTCCTTCCTTTCTTCCTTCCTTTCTTCCTTTCTTTCTTCCTTCCTTTCTTCCTTTCTTCCTTCCTTTCTTTCTTCCTTCCTTTCTTTCTTCCCTTCTTTCTTTCTTCCCTTCTTTCTTTCTTCCCTTCTTTCTTTCCTTCTTTCTCTTTCCTTCTTTCTTTCTTTCCTTCTTTCTTTCTTTCCTTCTTTCTTTCCTTCTTTCTTTCTTTTCCTCTTTCTTTCTTTCCCTCTTTCTTTCCCTCTTTCTTTCTCTTTCTTTCTCTCTTTCTTTCTCTTTCTTTCTCTCTTTCTTTCTCTTTCTTTCTTTCTTTCCTTTTTCCTTATTTTATTTTTTCCTTTTTATATTTTTAATTTTTTGCCTTTTTTTTCTTTTTTTCTTTTTATTTAAATTTTTTTCCTTTTTAATTTTCTTTTTGCCTTTTTTCTTTTCCTTTTTTCCATTTTTTGCCTTTTCTTCTTTTTTTCTTCTTAATTTTTTCTCTTTTCCATTTTTTTCTTCTGCCTTTTTACCTTTTAAATTTTTTTCCTTTTTATTTTTTTGTCTTTTTCCTTCTTTAAATTATTTTTCTTTTTCCTTTGTTATTTTTGGCCTTTTCCCCTTTTTTATTTTTTCCTTTTTTTCCCTCCCTTTTAAATTTTTTTTTTTTGTTGTTTTTCCACCCTTTTTCTTTTTTTTTCCCTGCTGCCTTTTTCTTTTTTTTCCCCCTATTTTCAGTCGGGGCAGGCAGGCGTAGGGGAACATCACCCCAGAGCCCCTCATTTCCTCAGGAAACTGAGTGCAAGCCTTGGCTGGAAGCTGGGACTCAGGAATTTGGTGCTTTGGAGCCCTGGGGACTTCCTGGGACCCCCCTATGGTGTGAGCAGGGAATTGTGCTTGGAGCTGGGAATTTCTGTGCAAAGTGCAAAAACAAGGGGAAAAAGTGAAAGGGTATGGAAAAAAAGAAATCATTTGAAGGCAGATTTCAGCAGCGATAACATCATGCAGTTAAAAGCTTTTTCACCTCGAGGTTTGGAGGCTTGAGGTGGGCACCTGGGGGAGATTTTTGGGTCTGGAAATAGGGGTTTCCGGCACAACCAAGGGGGGACACTGCCTTTTTCTTTTAATCCTTTTTCTTCTTTGTGTAGGCTTTCTGTTAGTTAAACCCAGGGTGTGATTTGGGATTCAGGAAGAGGATGGGAGTTGGGAAGAGCATGGCATTTTTTGCTAATTGTGCAAAGGGATGATTGGGAAGTTTGTTCCTGAAGTCAGAGCTGAGAACTGGCAGTTTCATTGCATGCACCTTCCTGCCAGGGGAAACTGAGGCACAGCCGTGCTGGGTTCGGATAAACTCTATCCCTTTGGGCTTGATGGCAGCAGGATGGGGACATCCCAATGGGTGTAGACCCCCACTCTGTCCCATACCGGGGGGAAAGGATGTGAGCGGGGGCCTGGGGGCAGGGTGGGTGTTGCGGGGCTCACCCCTCAGCAGCTGGCAGACGGTTGGTTTCCCCGGGGGAGACAATCCGGCCGCCTGGCAGGGCTGTGCCAGGGGGGAAGGAAACGGCGGCGGCACGATAAGGGCTGGCTGCCAACCCCTGAGGTTTTCCCTTGTTTTTCTACTGCGGGATGAGATAAGAGCCGGGCACCGGCAAGAGATAACAGCCGTGGGACGAGGAGCCAGGAGGGAGCCTGTCGGCAGCCCCAGCTCAAGGTGCCCTTTGGGTGCTCCGAGGGCTGTTTTGGGGTGCGCAGGGTTGGCAGGTGGGCACGGAGCTGCTGGTTTCGGGGGGAAAAGTCATTTCCTTTGCTGCCAGCCTGTCTCAGGTCGGCGGCACACCGGGGATCCCTGGAACCTGGGGGTCCCTCTCTCTCTGATTCGGGGCTGGGAGCGGGTGGAGGAGGACCCGGCTTTCTTCCAGGCTGAAGAGAAGGGGAGGTTGCACAACCCGGCCCCGGGGGAAAGCGAGGCGGGTTCGGGCTTCACTCAGCTCTTGGCTCCAGCCCTTGTTGCTTTCCATAACCTTCCTCTGGCGTTTGTTCAGCGCTTTTACTACCCCGGAGCCATTCGGGATTCAGCTGCCTGCAAGAGGAGGTGTCTTCGGAGGGTGCATATTCCTTCTTCCTCCTCTTCATCGGCCCCGAGCCGCTGAGCCCCCCTGTTTGCCCATCTCCCCGTGCAGATGTCGACCTACAAACGAGCGACGCTGGATGACGAAGAGCCACTGGACTCCATCAGCGAAGGCGATGGCTACCCCAACGGCTTCCAGGTAGGGCTTCATCTGCACTTCCTTCTGGGGAGGGGGAAAGAGGATTTTAGGTCCTGGCAAGCTGCAAAGGGCCTTGCAGAAGGTTTTTTTGCCTCGGAGCAGCTTTCTGTGGGGCAAAGTCCAGCGTGGGCAGAGCCGTGTTGGCTCTGCTGCCCTTTGCTCCAGCGCTTGGAGGCAGTAACAGTGGAGTCTGTGGGGCTTGGCTGTTTGCAGCACCTCTGAACCCACTTTTTCCACCCTCCCAACCCCTTCTCTGCGTGGCTGGGCTGAGCAATTATCACCGCGGTGGCAGCTTTGTCCCCACACAAAAGGGATTTGGTTAATTCCTCCCTGAGCAGCAGGAAAGCAGCTTAAAAGGGCGAGAAAACTCCCCCACGGCTGCCAGCCTCCGGCCTCACCGGGAAGGTTTGGGGCTGTGGCGATGGTGTCGGTGGTGGCCTTGCTCCCAGGCCCATCTCTTGCTCCTGGAGTGGTGTTTTCTGCCCCCAAATCACAGCTCTGCTGGGTTTTTACTTTCCCCGGCAGGGCCATCTCCGCTTGGGATGTTTCCTGGGGATGTTTTTCGGCTGAGTGGGAGTATCCTGTTCCGGCCCTTCCCGCCAGCCCCACAGTCCCCACCCTGCCCTGCTGCTGGCAGTGGGGCTGGGGGCGTCAGCAGTGGGGCTGGGGGCATCGGGGGGGTTCCAGGCGTGCTCGAGGAATGGTTTGGGGCAGCAGGTGAGCTGGCCCAGGCGCTCGCCCCGTCCCTTTCCTGCCATTGTGCAGCCCTTCCTGGCCAGTTTCTGGAAGGCAGCTGCCGCCTTTCCCAGTGCTGGATCCCTTGCCGGGGGCCAAACTCGTGCCACGGGCCGTGGGGAGCAGCATGGGGGCCGTGTCTGTGGGGTTCTCTGGCAGTGGGGAAACCACTTTGCTTTTCCCACAGGTGAACTTTGGCTCGAGGAGCAGCCCTGGGTGCTGGGCTGGGCGGACGCGCACCGAGAAGCAGCTGATGGTGCTGGTGGGGGTGCTGGTGACGGTGCTGGCCGCGTGTCTGCTGGGTCTCATCTTCCAGTACAGAGCCAGTAAGTCCATACACCACATGGGGATCCTACCCCCTGGACCAGGGTGGGTTGCTGAGGGGTTCCCTGCTGTGGGGTGGGTGGGTTCAGGATGGATGCTCAGCTGTGTCCCTCACCCCGCAGGGGGATTCTTCAGGCAGGGTGTTCAGGTGCGGGTGGGATGCTTGGGGACAATACAGGTGGTCACCTGCATCCCTTGTCCCAGGGTGAGATGCTCGTTGGCATCTGTTAGCAGCAATGTGGCCAGCAGGAGCAGGGCAGGATTGTCCCCATGTATGGGGCACTGATGAGACCACACCTCGAATTCTGGATTTGATTTTGGGCCCTCACCCCAAGAAGGACATTGAGGGGCTGGAGTGTGTCCAGAGAGGGACAAGCAAGATGGGGAAGGGTCTGGAGAACAGGGCTGGGGAGGAGCAGCTGAGGAACCTGGGGTTGTTTAATCTGGAGAAAAGGAGGCTGAGGGGAGACCTCCTGGCTCTCTGCAACTCTCTGGAAGGAGGCTGCAGTGAGGTGGGGGTTGGTCTCTTCTCTCAAGGAAGAAGAGATAGGACAAGAGGAAATGGCCTCAGGTTGCCCCAGGGGAGGTTTAAATTGGACATAAGGAACAACTTTTTTTTCTTGTCAAGCCCTGACCCAGGCTGCTCAGGGTGGTGGTGGAGTCCCCATCTCTGGAGGGGTTTTAAAGCCCTGGAGACATGGTGCTGAGGGCCATGGTTTAGTGCTGGCTTAAGGGTTGGACTTGATCTTAAAGGTCTCTTCCAAGCAAAATGATTCTGTGGTTCCTGGAGCTTGATGCTTGAGCACAGGATGGGATGCTCACCTGTTTCCTTCACCCCAGAGTGGGATCCCTGGGTGTAGGATATGATGCTTGCCTGCATCCCTTGCCTAGGGATGGGATCTCAGGTGCAGGGCACTCGTCTCTATCGCTGGCCCTGGAGTGGGATGTTAAGGCACAGAGTGAGCTGCTTGGGCCCCAGGTGGGATATTTGCCCACACCCTTTGTGATGGGGCAGGATGCTCCCCAGTGTGGCTCCTTGTTGGAGGAGCTGAGTCCATCCCTCCCCCACACAGGGCCACCTGCTGTGTGCCTGTCAGAAGCCTGCATCTCCGTCACCAGCTCCATCCTCAGCTCGCTGGACCGGGCGGTGAATCCCTGCGAGGACTTCTTCAGCTATGCCTGCGGGGGCTGGATCAAGGCCAATCCTCTCCCCGATGGCCACTCACGCTGGGGCACCTTCAACAACCTCTGGGAGCACAACCAGGCCATCATGAAGCATCTGCTGGGTGAGTACAGGGGTGATGTGGGACCCCCACGGTGCTAAGGAGCCCCATCTGGGAGCATCTGGGGGATGCTGAAAATGTGCCTGTGGGGATGTGAGATTAGACTTGAACTCCAGTGACAAACCAATCCATGAGGCACGTGCTGTGAGGAGGATGGGAAGCAGATCCTGGCTGTGGCTGCTCTCCTGGGTACCTCTGGGATTTCTGACTGTGGCGTTGAGCCGAGCAAAGGCAAGGTCCTGGCCTTGGCTCCACGAGCCCCATGGCAGCGTTCCCGGCAGCTTGGAACTTCATGCTTTGTGCCCCAGCCTGCACCCAGAGGCTGCAGCAGCTCAGTATCACCCCAAGGATGTGGAGCTTTCCTCCTGCTAGAGCTTCCAGCAGCCTTTTGTGTGGGGGTGTGTGTGGGGAGGGGGCTGGCTGCCAATCTGGCCAGAACTGCCCTGGCAGAGGGAGGGTCCCAGGCTGGGGCTCTGCGTGCGAACACCGGAGCCGGGCGGCTTATCCGAGGCACTGGCAGGGACGGTTTGTTCAAGCTCTGAGCAAACAGCTGGCTCCTTATCAGCAATTCCCACTGAGCTGGGGCTGATTGCTCTGCAGAGAGAAGGTTTGGGAAGAGCAGGGAGGATGGGGGGTGGTGTGGGAATGGTTTAATCCCTGGGTTCTTCTCTCCCTGTTTTTTTTTTTACCGGGAGAAGGGAGCAGGCCCCTGGCCAAGTGGTTGTGCTTGGCATTTCCTTGAATTCCTTGGAGCTGAGGGACCTTTAGTTAATAAACCCACACAGCTGGGAAGCCAAAGGTGCAAGCTGTGTCATGAGGAAAACAGTAATAATAATAATAATAATAATAATAAAAAAAAAACCTACCCCAAAGCCTCTGGGGAAACAGAACTTTAGAGGGGGGAGTAGAAAAAAAATACGACAGTTTGGTGGAGGAGAAAAATGAGTTTGTTGTTCCTGCTTGCAGGAAGAAATAACAGGGCTGGGGAGCACCAGGAAGGGGGCAAGGGCAGTGTGGGGGGCTGGATGATGCTGGGAACATCAGAGCTGCTGGAAAAATGCTTTTTGTTTCTTCCTTTCTTTATCTTTCTGCTCCAGAGGAGCAGATGGGGGAAGGAGGCCAGGAAGGGTTAGAGGCTGTGGGATGCTCTTGGGATCGTGGGAGGTGATGGTCAGCACCTTGGAGCCTGGGTTTGGCAGTGCCAACTGTGTGAGATTCAGTAAGTCAAAGGGCAAGGTCCTGCAGCTGGGTTGAGCCAACCCCAGGCACAGATCCAGGCTGGGTGCTGAGTGGGTTGAGAGCAGCCCTGAAGAAAGAGACTTGGGGGTGCTGGGTGCTGAGCAGTTCCCCAGGAGCCAGCAGTGCCCTCCTGCAGCCCAGCAGGCAGTGTGAGCAGCAGGGCAGGAGAGGGGATTCTGCCCCTTGGCTCTGCTCTGCTCAGACCTCACCTCCAATCCTGCCTCCAGCTCTGGTGTCCCCAGCACAGGAAGGACACAGAGCTGTGGAGTGAGGCCAGAGGAGGCCACAAAGATGATCCAAGGGCTGGAGCAGCTCTGCTGTGAGCACAGGCTGAGGGAGCTGGGGGTGTGCAGCCTGGAGAGGAGAAGACTCCAGGGGGACCTCAGAGCTGCCTGCCAGGACCTGAAGGGATCCTGCAGGAAGGCTGCAGAGAGACTTTTCCTGAGGGTGTCTGAGCCAGACCAAGGGGAATGGTTTGGAGCTGAGGCAGAGCAGGGTTAGAGTGGAGCTTAGGAAGAAGTTCTTCAGTGTGAGGCTGGTGAGACTCTGGCACAGGCTGCCCAGGGAGGCTGTGGCTGCCTCCTCCCCTGGAGGTGTTTAAGACCAGGCTGGATGAGGCCTTGATCAGTGGAGTCTAACTGAGAGGTTCCCTCTCATGGCAGGGGGGTTGGAGGAGATGATCTAGATGGTCTGGTCCATGTGGTGGTGTTAGGTCATAACTTGGACTTGATGATCTCAGAGGTCTATTCCAGTCTCAATAATTCTAAGATCTCTGAGGTCCCTTCCAACCTGAGCCATTCCAGGATTCTATGAAAATCACAGAATGTCAGGGGCTGGAAGGGACCTCCAGAGATCATTCAGTCCAACCCCCCTGCCAGAGCAGGGTCACCTAGAGCAGGTCAGACAGGAACACATCTAAGCAGGTCTTGAATTTCATCTCCAGAGAGGGAGACTCCACAACCCCCCTGGGCAGCCTGCTCCAGGCTTCTGTCACCCTCACAGGGAATAAATTTTCCCTCCTGTTTCCGTGGAACTTCCTATGCCTCAGCTTCTACCACTGCCCCTTGTGCTGTCCTTGGGCATCACCCAGCAGAGCCTGGCTCCAGCCTCTGGGCACTCACCCTGCACATCTTTATCAACAGCAGTGAGGTCACCCTCAGGCTCCTCCTCTCCAAGCTACAGAGCCCTCAGCAAACTCAGGCTCTCCTCATGAGGAAGATGTTCCACTCCATCATCTTTGTGGCTCTGTACTGGCCTCTCTCAAGCAGTTCCCAAGCAGTCCCCTGCTCAGCTCCTGCTGCACTCAGCAGGGACACCACAGTACCTGCAGCACCTGGATCTGGAGTCCATCAGACCATGCTGCTTCTGGGGAGTTCAGTGTGGGCTGGTGGCTCTGCACCATAAGCAGATGACATTGGTGCTGGGTTGGTGCTGCCGCAAAAATGGGGCTGAACATTTCTCTGGTGGAAGAGTGCGTGGGGGATGTCCTGGGGACCCCATGTGAGCAGACCTCTCCTCCTGTCCCCCTGGGTGCCTCGTGCAGAGAACACCACGGCCAACGTGTCGAGCGAGGCGGAGCGCAAGGCGCAGCGCTACTACCAGGCCTGCATGAACGAGAGCAAGATCGAGGAGCTGCGCGCTGCCCCGCTCGTGGAGCTCATCCACAAGGTGTGTCCCGGCCCCTGCCTGTGGGAAAAGCCACCCTCCCCCTGCAAAATGGGAAGAAAAGTTCATTCCTGGCCACCCCAGCACCCTCCAGACCCCCTTGCTCTGGGGAAGGGCGTCCCCCCAGAGCAGCTGGGCACGGAGAGGTGCTGGGATTTAAGAGGGAGGTCGTTGGCTCCCCTGGGCTTCCGAGCCCATTGGAAGGTGGTTTCCCTTAGGATTGGGACTGGGGGAATGTTTAAGCAAGTCAGGATGATTGAGGCTCACCAGCTCCAGTTGGGCAGGCACTGGAAGTGTTTACCATGAGGGTGGAGAGTATCTGAAGGGATCCTACAGGAAGGCTGCAGAGGGACAAGGGGGAATGGTTTGAAGCTGATAGAGAGTAGGGTTAGACTGGAGCTGAGGGAGAGGTTCTTCAGTGTCAGGGTGGTGAGACTTGGGAGCAGGCTGCCCAAGGAGGTCATGGGTTAGGGTTTAGGTGGAGGTGCCTGGAGGTGTTCAAGGCCAGTCTGGATGAGGCCTTGAGCAAGCTGGACTGGTGGGAGGTGTCTGTACCCATGGCAGAGGGGATGATCTTTGAGGTCCGTTCCAACCTAAACCAATCAATGAATGTATAGAACAGGGCTGCCCAGGGAGGTGGTGGAGTCACCCGCCCTGGAGGTATAGGTCTGGCACGTTGGAACATGGTCTTGTGGTCATGGAGGTGTTGAGTAGAAAGTTGGACTCAATGATGTTTGGATGTTAGGAACAAGTTCTTTACTGTGTGGGTGGTGGAACACTGGAACAGGTTGCCCAGCGAGGTAGTTGAGGTCCCATCCCTGGAGATGTTTGCATCTTTAAGAGACCTCCTTGGCCAAGCTGCATTTCACTATCTGAAGGGGACCTCCAGGAAGGCTGAGGAGGGACTGCTCAGAAGGGCCTGTGGGGACAGGACTAGGGGCAATGGTTTGAAACTGGAGCAGGGCAGGTTTAGGTTGGACATCAGGAGGAAGTTCTGCATGGTGAGGGTGGTGGAACACTGGAACAGGCTGCTCAGGGCTGTGATTGAGGCCCCATCCGTGGAAATACTTAAGGTGAGGCTGCACAGGGCACTGGGCAGCCTGCTCTAGTTGGGGATGTCCCTGCTGGCTGCAGGGGGGTTGGACTGGATGAGCTTTGGAGGTCCCTTCCAAGCTCGGACCATGCTATGATCTTAGAGGTCCCTTCCAACCTTAACGACTCTATGGTTCTCTTCCTCACTCCAAACACCTGGTTGGTGTCTGTGCCCAGCTGGGTGGCTGGAACATCACAGGGCCCTGGGCTGGTGACAACTTCAACGCCACGCTGCGGGAGGTGACCGCGCACTACCGCACCTCTCCCTTCTTCTCCGTCTACGTCAGCGCCGACTCCAAGAACTCCAACAGCAACGTGATCCAGGTGGACCAGTCGGGGCTCGGCCTGCCCTCGCGCGACTACTACCTCAACAAGACGGAGAACGAGAAGGTGAGGGGGTCAGGGCAGATGGGTGGCACCCGACATAGAATCACAGAGTGGTCCAGGCTGGAAGGGACCTCCAAAGCTCATCCAGTCTGACCCCCCCGCAGTCAGCAGGGACATCCCCAACGAGGTCAGGCTGCTCAGGGCCTCGTCAAGCCTCACCTCCAGGGAAGGAGCCTCAACCACCTCCCTGGGCAACCTGTTCCAGTGTTCCACCACCCTCGTAGTAAAGAACTTGTTCCTAACATCCAGTCTAAATCTGCTCCTCTCCATCTTAAAGCCATTGTCCCTTGTCCTGTCGCTGCAGGCCTTTGCAAACAGTCTCTCTGCAGCCTTCTTGTAGCCCTCTTCAGGTACTGGCAGGCTGCTATTAGGTCTCCCTATAGACTTCTCTTCTCCAGGCTGAACACCCCCAGCTCCCTCAGCCTGGCCTGAGCTGCTCCAACCCCTTGATCATTTTTGTGGCCTTCCTCTGGACCCTCTCCATCAGTTCCATGTCCTTCCTGTGTTGAGGGCTCTAGACCTGCACACAGTACTCCAGGTGAGGTCTCACCAAAGAAGAGGAAAGTGGCAGAATCACCTCTCTGGCTGTGCTGGCAATGCTGCTTTGGATGCAGCCCAGGATGTGCTTGGCCTTGTGTGCTGCAAGCTCACACTGCCTGCTGCTGTCCAGCTTCTCATCCATTAGCACCCCAGAATCCTTTTCCTCAGAGCTGCTTTCTATCACCTCCTCCCCCAGTCTGTATTTATAGTGAGGATTGTTCTGGCACAGGTGCAGAACCCTGCACTTGCTCTTATTGAACCTCATGAGGTTCACCTGGGCTCACCTCTCCAGCTTGACCAGGTCCCTCTGGATGCCCACCCTGCTGATCCCCACCCTGTTCCACCCGCTAGGTGCTGGCTGGGTACCTGAACTACATGGTGCAGCTGGGGATGTTCCTGGGGGGCACCGACGAGGAGTCGACGCGGCAGCAGATGCAGCAGATCTTGGACTTCGAGACAGCGTTGGCCAACATCACCATCCCCCAGGAGAAGCACCGGGATGAGGAGGTCATCTACCATAAAATGACAGCTGGAGAGCTAAAGGTAGGGGCTGGAGGAGCTTCCTTCCTCTGCAGTGCTCGGGGAAGAAGGGCAGGCGGAGGGGTGGTGGTGACGCAGCTCCTCCAAGGGAGCCTGATGCTGGCCAACACCTCCCGGGAAGCTCTTGTGCAACAGCTTGGCTCGTGTCCTCCTTGGGGAAATCCCACCCTGACTCATTCCTCCCAGCCTCTGGACCACCCCTGAGGCCAGTAGCTGTCCTGCTGCGGCACTAACACCATCCCAGTGCTGCTGCCCGTGGTCCAGGGATGGACGTCAGCCTGGTCACCTCCCAGTGTCCCCAGAGAGGCCCTAATGGGTTGTGTCAACATTTTTGACACCCGCCCCACTTTCTTTTCCTCTGTGGGAGGAAATTGTTTACTCCCCTCTGACCTTTGGAGGATGCTGCTGTTGTGGGAACCCATCTCTGCAGCATCAGCCCCTGTCTGAGAGATCCAGCTGAGGCTGCAGCTTCCAGCTTGGAAGTGGCTGCCACCTCCCTCTGCTGGTGTTTGAGGCCACAGCAGCAGCCTGGCTTTTGCAGGAGCTGGCTCCGGCCGTGGACTGGATGCCCTTCCTCTCCACGGTCTTCTACCCTGTGGAGCTCAATGAGTCAGAGCCCGTTGTGGTCTACGCCAAGGAGTACCTGGAGCAGGTCTCTGACCTCATCCTGGCCACTGATAAATGGTGAGAGCCCCCAGCCTGTGCAGAGGGGTGCCCAGGGTGGGCAGGTTTGGTTCTGCTGCCTGCTCACCACCTGTCACTGCAGCCTGCTCAACAACTACATGATCTGGAACCTGGTGCGGAAAACCAGCCCCTTCCTGGACCAGCGCTTCCAGGATGCTGAGGAGAAGTTCATGGAAGTGATGTATGGGACAAAGAAGGTGAGGGCAGGGCCCCCAAACCACCACTAAACCAGCAGCAGGTTTTTAAGTGAAGTCCCCATCAGGATGCATCCAAAAGACAGGGATGTGGGGCAGATTTTGGGATGGTAGCTCTGGCACAGAGGGATGGATGTGGCCCTCATCTCCTGGTGGGAATACGGAAGGTCAGGGGGGTTTGGCCATGCCATGAGTGACAAGCACCTCTTGTCCCCTGCAGACCTGCCTCCCACGCTGGAAGTTCTGCATCAGTGACACAGACAACAACCTGGGCTTTGCCCTGGGGGCCATGTTCGTCAAGGCCACCTTTGCAGAAGACAGCAAGCAGGTGGTAGGTCCCTGAGTGAGCAGTGGGGATGGTTGGGACAATCAATATTTCCCTGCTCACCTTTTGTCCACCATGTCTCCATTCACTGGGCCATCCACCAGCTGGCATGACCTCGGCATCCTGGCCTCTTCCCCTCCAGCAGTGTGAGGAGTCCTTGAGTTCTCTGGGCTGGGAAGCCTGATGTTGGCCCACCTTGTTTTTGTCCAGGCAGAGGAAATGATTGCAGAGATTAAAACAGCCTTTGAGGAGAGCCTAGAGACCCTGCAGTGGATGGATGAGGACACGAGGAGATCGGCCAAGGAGAAGGTGAGGCACTGGCAGCAGTGCTGGGGAGGAGAGGGGTGGTGGTTGGAGGTTGGTGGAGCTGGGGCAGCTCATCCTTCCCTCACCAAACCCACTTTGGTCCTTGTCACCCCCCAGGCAGATGCCATCTACAACATGATTGGCTATCCCAAGTTCATCATGGACCCCAAGGAGCTGGATAAAGTCTTTAATGATGTGAGTTAGATAGGATCCTCTGGTCTCTTATTGCCTGTTGCATTAGCACGTGCAGGATGTGCCCATCACTGTGGGCTGGGGGCAGTACTGGTTTCCTCCAGAAGGATCTCACTGATCTTTCTCTGGGGGCTTCCCAGAGGGCTGGAGGTCAGTCCTGGGGTGGCTGTGGCTGTGGCTGTTGGGTTCTCTGCTTGGGAAGAGGAGGAGCTGTTTTGTAACAGTGATTCATTGCCCTCCTGAGACTCCACAGATGTTGGAGAGGAGGAGAAACAAGAGTGGCTGTAAGTCAGCTGGCTCTGGAGGCTCCACCACGGCCGTGGAGGGAGGAGCAGAGCTGGGTGATCACCACACCTTGTTCTTTGCAGTATGAGGCTGTGTCTGACCTCTACTTCGAGAACGTCATGCAGTTCTACAACTTCTCAGCCAGGGTCACTGCCGACCAGCTCCGCAAGCCACCAAACCGGGACCAGTAAGTCACAGAATCACAGAATGTCAGGGGCTGGAAGGGACCTCAAAAGCTCTTCCAGTCCAACCCCCCTGCCAGAGCAGGGTCACCTAGAGCAGATCACACAGGAACTCATCCAGGCAGGTTTTGAATTTCATCTCCAGAGAGGGAGACTCCACAATCCCCCTGGGCAGCCTGTTCCAGTGTTCTGTCACCCTCGCAGTGAAAACCTTTTCCTTCCTGTTTCCATGGAACTTCCTATGCCTCAACTTCACCACTGCCCCTTGTGCTGTCCTTGGGCATCACCCAGCAGAGCCTGGCTCCAGCCTCTGGGCACTCCCCCTGCACATCTTTATCAACAGCAGTGAGGTCACTCTCAGGCTCCTCCTCTCCAAGCTACAGAGCCCTCAGCTCCCTCAGGCTCTCCTCATGAGGAAGATGTTCCACTCCATCATCTTTGTGGCTCTGTACTGGCCTCTCTCAAGCAGTTCCCAAGCAGTCCCCTGCTCAGCTCCTGCTGCACTCAGCAGGGACACCACAGTACCTGCAGCACCTGGATCTGGAGTCCATCAGACCACGCTGCTTCTGGGGAGTTCAGTGTGGGCTGGTGGCTCTGCACCATAAGCAGATGACATTGGTGCTGGGTTGGTGCTGCCATGCTGGCTGTGTCCCTGTCCCTGCAGGTGGAGCATGACACCTCCAACAGTCAATGCCTACTACTCACCCACCAAGAACGAGATCGTCTTCCCTGCTGGCATCCTCCAGGCCCCTTTTTACACCCGTGCCTCTCCCAAGTAAGAGCCCAGGGAAAAGGTGGGGGGCAAGATTCCCATGTTGCCTCCCATCCCAAAAGCTGAGGCCGAGTGTCATGCCTCTCCCAACGTCACCATCTCCCTCCGGCAGGTCCCTGAATTTTGGAGGGATCGGCGTGGTGGTGGGCCACGAGCTGACGCACGCCTTCGACGACCAAGGTACGGCCAGGGCCCAGGGGTGGGCTGCTGGAGGGGCGGCTGGCAGGGTGCTGAAGGAGCTTTTGGCAGGTCGGGAGTACGACAAGGACGGCAACCTGCGGCCCTGGTGGAAGAACTCCTCGGTGGAGGCCTTCAAGAGGCAGACAGAGTGCATGGTGGAGCAGTATGGCAACTACAGCGTCAACGGCGAGGCCGTCAACGGCAAACACACCCTGGGGGAGAACATCGCCGACAATGGGGGCC
Organism: Indicator indicator; assembly: GCF_027791375.1. NCBI lineage: Eukaryota > Metazoa > Chordata > Aves > Piciformes > Indicatoridae > Indicator > Indicator indicator. The sequence continues at coordinate 8,488,374 of NC_072041.1, read as the reverse complement.
TCAAGGCTGCCTACAGGGTAGGACCATGGGGCTGGGGAGATGGCTGGGGTGAGTGGCACAGTCCGGTGGTATCGGTGCTGTCCCTTATGCCTGCTGTGCTCCCTGGTCTCCAGGCGTATCAAAACTGGCTGAAAAAGAATGGAGATGAGGAAACCCTCCCAACCCTTGGCCTCACCAACCACCAGCTTTTCTTTGTTGGCTTTGCCCAGGTAGGTCACTCGGTGGTGGGCAGCAGGGATGGATGCTCAAGTTTTGAGGGGTGGAGGCAGCACAACTGAGGTCTCCAGAGAAGCTCTGTGGTGGGTGTAGAGCCAGATTGGGGTGGTTGCTGGTTAAAAACTGAGACAAAGCTGGAGCTTCAGCTGCATTGGTGCCCATCGTGCAAGCAGGAAGGTTCAGTCTGGCACCAAGTGGAGTCTTGTGGTTGTCTCCGGAGAAGCTGCATGGTGGGTGGAGAGCTAGAGAAGGGTCATGCAGGCAAAAAGTGAGCTTGAGCTGTTGGTAGCCATCACACAAGGTTCACACGTTCATGGAATGAGTTGGGTTGGAAGGGACCTCAAAGCTCATCCAGTTCCAACCCCCTGCCATGGGCAGGGACACCTCCCACCAGCCCAGCTTGCTCAAGGCCTCATCCAACCTGGCCCTGACCACCTCCAAGGAGGGGGTATCCACAGCCTCCCTGGGCAACCTGTTTAAATCTCTCCCCACCCTCGCTCCAAATTTCTTCCTCGTCTCCAGTCTCAATCTCCCCTCTCCCAGCTCAAAGCCATTGCTCCTCATCCTGTCACTCCCAGCCCTTTCCAGAAATCCCTCCCGTAGGGCCCGTGGGCTCCAGCGGTGGCAGCCATGGTGCCCACTCCTCTTGGCCTCCGTTGCAGGTGTGGTGCTCGGTGCGCACGCCCGAGAGCTCTCACGAGGGGCTCATCACCGACCCCCACAGCCCCTCGCGCTTCCGCGTCATCGGCACCGTCTCCAACTCCCGCGAGTTCGCCGAGCACTTCGCCTGCCCCCTCGGCTCCCCCATGAACCCCCCCAAGAAGTGTGAGGTCTGGTGATGGGCTCCAGGGGTCCCAGCCGCGGTCTCTTCGTCCTCCGCCGCCAGCTGGATGTCCTGCAGGGCCTCCTCCCGAGGGGCTCAAACCACTTCTCCGTGCACCGCGCTGCCCAGTGCTCGGCAGCGCCGGTGGCGGCCAAGGTTCGATCCACTGTGAAACTCCTCACCCCCCCTCGCTCCTTTGGGAAATGACTTCGGTTTGGGGGTTCTGCACACCACCACTGGGCCACGTGTGGAGGCACCACAGCCCCCTGCTGCCACACTGGATGCTCCAGCCCGAGCCAGCGCCCCGGCTGAAGGCCTCTTGCTGGGAGGTGACAAAGGGAACGCCGCGATGCCGCCCGGGCTGGCTGCGTGGCCCAGCACACCGACGAACCTTCCTCTCTCCAAAGATGAGCACATGAGGATGGAAAATATTTTGAAGATTTTTTTTTTTTTTTTTTTTTGCAGTGGGGGTGGGGAGGGAGGGAGGGAGGGGAAATCTCTCTATTTTTTTTTTTTCATGCCTTGTGGAATACACTGGAAAATGTCAGGGAAAATGCATTTGAAAGCCTTTTTTTTTAGGAAAAGATGAGTATATTTATTAATTCTTTATTTGTTGTTTTTTTTAACTCAGTGCAGCTGTAGGTGCAGCTCCCTCTGGTGACAGTCCCTTGGCCAGGGAAGCTGGGTGAGGCTGGGGGTGCTAGCCCCCGATCCCAGGTTTTTTGCTGGAGGGGCCATCCTCAGAGGATGGTGATGGGGAAATTCGGGATAGTGAGCTGGGGACACGCTGCAGGGATGCTGCAGCTCCTGGGACCAGCTTTAATTTCGGAGTGCAAAGGGAACACATGTGCCAAAGATGTGACTGAGGTGGTGACAACATGGGTGATGCAGCTGCTTCTCCCTCCTGTCCTCTCTGGAGTGGGCTCAGATAGGATTTCCTGGCCCAGCAGCTTCCCCAGACAAGCACAGGCTGCTCCTGCCGCTGCTTCGCTCACCCTGTGCCTGCTCTCTGCACCCAGGAAACTGCAAGCCCTGAAATCAGGCCCCAGACCCCCATCCCTCCCTGGCCAGTCTGGCACTGGTGTGAGATCTGCCTGGATGGGGTTCAAGGAGCTTTCTTGAGGGGGTTTTTTGTTTTGTTGTTTCGGTTTTTAATAATCTTTCTTGAGGTCTTGAGGGGAAACCACTGAGAGCAGCTCAGGTTTCAATGTGTTGTCTCTGGGGGCACCTTCCTGCTGCGGAGGGAAAGCAAAGACCTGGAGGGGTTTTTAATATTTATATGGAAAAGGAGGGATGGGGGTGGGGGGGAACCTTTTTTAAACTATTTTTTCACGCTACATGTGGGGCTTGTCTTAATTGAAAGAATAAATAACTTTTTACTGGGGCTGGAGCTGCTCAAGAGTTGTTTTTCCTGATTGCAAGAGAGGTTTGGATCCCTTTATCTGCTGATGAGACCATCCCTTGCTGACACAGCTGAGCTGAGGAGGCTTTTCCCAGCCTGTGCTTGGCATCTGTCACCTCTCCTGGAGCCTAAAGCCAGGTTTTTGTGCCCAAAACTCTCATTCACTGCGGGTGGTTGGTTGCTTTCCACCTCTAGTGGAACAAATCTAGAACAAGTCTTATGAGGAGCAGCTGAGGGACCTGGGGTTGTTTATTCTGGAGAAGAGGAGGCTGAGGGGAGACCTCGTTGCTCTCTACAGCTCCTTGAAAGGAGGCTGGAGTGAGGTAGGGGTCTCTTCTCCCTAGGAAAAAGAGAAAATGGCCTGAAATTGTGCCAGGGGAGGTTTAGGTTGGACATGAGGAACAATTTCTGTTCTGCGAGAGTGGTCAGGGATTGGAACAGGCTGCCCAGGGAGGTGGTGGAGTCCCCATCCCTGGAGGTGTTCAAGAAACCTGTGGCCATGGTTTAATGGCCATGGTGGTGGTGGGTTGCTGGTTGGACTGGATGATCTTAGAGGCCTTTTCCAACTGAAACAATTCCATGATTCTATGCAATACAGAGTGGGTTTGCTGCTGGGATGGGCAGCACTGAGCCAGCAGCATGCTGGGGATGTGAGTGCTGCAGTAAGAAGGAAAACTTCCCTCTTGCTGTTTTTCCTCTGTTTTTTCTCCCAGATTGAATCAAAACCTACTAATAGATCGTTCACCTTCTGCTTGTGTGCCTCAGCATGAGGCCCTGGCTTTCCTGCAGCGCTGGCAGAGCTGCTGCAGCTGTTGTTTGCTCCAGGATCTGGCTGGAGATGGTGGAGCAAACCCGCAGAGGGCGGTGGAGCCGAGAAAATCACTGCCTGTGCTCTCCAGTCCCAGGCTGGCAGGAGTTAGCAACGCTCCTGGGGTGGTGTTTTGGGCTGGATTTGGCCTCCTGTGTTTAAAACACGGTGAAATTCCTGCATTCCTAGGAAGAGAGAGGAGCAGCATGGAGTGGAAGGGAAAGAGAAGCTGAGTGGGGAGAGCAGGGCTGGGCTGACAGGGTGTTTTCCCAGCTGCAAGAAGCAGGGAGGGGAGCACAGCCCATCACAGGACACGATTAGAGGTGGCTAAACCTTCCAAAATGGAAATATTTTGGCTTTCTGAGGCTTACTCACAGTGAGGAACTTGGCAGGAGCTGACATGACCACAGCAGAAGGGACAGCCCCAGTGAAGGAAGGATTTAGAGGGCGAGCTCCAGCTTGTGTGGTGCCAGGAGGATGTCACGGTCAAGGCTCTTCTTGGAGCCGGGGTGGCTGCTTCCCCCTGGAGCCGGGGTGGCTGCATCCCCCTGGAGCCGGGGTGGCTGCATCCCCCTGGAGCCGGGGTGGCTGCTTCCCCCTGGAGCCGGGGTGGCTGCTTCCCCCTGGAGCCGGGGTGGCTGCATCCCCCTGGAGCCGGGATGGCTGCATCCCCCTGGAGCCCGGGGTGGCTGCTTCCCCCTGCAGCCGGCGTGGCTGCTTCCCCCTGCAGCCGGCGTGGCTGCTTCCCCCTGGAGCCTGGCGTGGCTGCTTCCCCCTGGAGCCGGGG